>NC_048430.1:874495-922654 GCF_013103735.1 Etheostoma cragini
GTCTATATAAAAGAGACTTCAGATACAGTACTAGGGGACCACTAAGGTCTATATAAAAGAGACTTCAGATACAGTACTGGGGGACCACTCAGGTCTAAAAAAAGGATCCAAAAAGCACCATATCATAGGACCCTTAAGGAAATGTCTCAGCCAGTCTGGGAACCAGCCAGATGCTCTGGTTGCCTAAAAAGCATCACCTGCACATCCCATCTTACATCTAACTTTTGTTTGTCCTAGACCACACAGGATTCTGCATTTGTGTGGTTGATTAGACCTCCGGTCCGGCTGGAAAGGGACTGAGCTCCGTGTCATGGGCGAGGCCCAATCAAGCCCCCACAGTCAGAGATAAAGTCTAATCAAAATAAGTAAAATCACCTTCATGCAGGATTTTAAAGGCCATGAACAAAGGTGTTTTGGAGTTAATCTGACTGATTGGACCTCTTCACAGTACGGTGTGGGTGTGTATGGACTGATTGATATCTTCTTGGATGTCATCTTAGGGCAGGGTAAATTACACCTTTATCATTCTCATAAGTAGAAAAGATGCGTGAGCTATTAAACTCCCGTCTAAGCTCCACCCCACCTGAGCAGAGTGTACTCAGACACCTGTGTGAGTGTTCAGAAGCTTTAACCAAACCGAATACAGGCCAAAGAAAACATTAAACACACACATTTACATGTATTTAATAAAAAAAACTCATAAAAATGATAATGTTTTTGAAGTAGACACAAATCTGATCACTGTTACAGTCCAACATTATTTTTCTTCATTTGCAGAGACGTCGTCCATGTTGGTGGATTGGCTTAAGATTTACAGCATCAAGTCTGCATCCTCCAAGGAGGCCACGCTCATCTCCTCAGACAGCTCTTCCTCTTCCTCCTCCTCCCCCCCCTCATCCTCCTCAGCTGCTCTCTTCAGCCCCCTCTGCTTCGACAGGGCCGCAGCGTAGCGAATGTTAAACATGTTAAAGTCACACCTGCACAAAGAAAACAAAATATGGGTTCACAGGGGCCAATTGTACCATAAAATGAAGAATAATACGACACTAAAGGAACAAAGACAGGGTAATGTATGGGAAAATACCTAGTTAAACCTTTAAAAAATGCACTTAATGTCATTCCTGATATGTATATACTGCATAATTACAGTAGTTTGCTAATTAACTGTTAATTCAGCTCAACAGTGAGACAGTGAGGGTTGAGACTTACAGTTTGGACAGATTGTCAAAGTGTCTCTGGATGCTCTTCTGCAGCGCCTGGAGCGTGGGCAGTATGGCTCCGGACCTGCACCCCAGATGAAGATAAGGTCACTCACAACTACATGGAGACAGCACTTGAGCCGGAGCTTGATAAAACTAATTCCTAGGTAGTAGCAAGGGACTGAGACCAGACCTGTTCTTGAGTTTCTGTCCATGCAGCATGAGCAGGCTCTGGACCCAGGTCATGTAGAACTGCAGGTGGCCGGACTTCTCCAAACTCGCCGCCAGGAAGCCCAGCAGCTTCTCCACGTAAATGTCAGGAAGAGAGCCGCAGACTACCGGGACTGGAACACAAACAATCCTCGTTATTCATCAGTTTTAGAAGCAGGAAATTAATTGATAGGTTTGTGCATTGTTTGGTTTTTTAAACAAACCGGTGATTAAACAATACTTTTAAAACAGTGCCGGCACATGAACCAAAATATATATAATATATTTATAATATAAAATATTTAAAAAAGGATCACAAAACGACCGTTGGTGATAATGAAGAACGGCTTATTCATTGCTAAGGCCATATGGTCTTAATTAAACAATTGTTTAATAATGTAATAACATTAGCTTATACCAATGACTTATTTCACCAGTAAATTGCTGGTAAACGACAAAAAAAGAGCACCAGATGGGAAAAGGGTATTTTACAATAAGTTTAAATGCACCACAAGGCTGGCGAGAGTCAAGTGGACGCAGCGTCTGGGTTGTTTTTCCAATAACGGCAGCTGCAGCTGCAGACTATTGGCCCCGCCTTTTGGTTCCCGACCCTGTTCATAGACACGTTAAAAACAGGCCCGTTCACTCACTCTGCTCGTGCGGCACCGTTTCCAACACTTCCTGCTTGAGGGCTTTTTCGTTGAGTCTGAACGCCAGGACGATGGCCGGCGCCCACTCCTGGAGCCGCAGCTGCTTACGTATGCTGGCCGGCGTCACATCCAGGTCCAGGTCGTATGGGTCAAAGACCAGAGACCCATCGAGGGAGTAGACCAGCAGGCCCTCGGTGGTGGTGGCCGCCCAGCTACGCCCTGACAGAAGATGGAAACACTTTAAAACTACTACCCAACAGCAGTGTCCCTTGGATCTTCTTCAAAACATAAAAACATGGTGACATTTCATCCTTAATGTTGGTTTCCTGACAGCTGCATTTAAAGTATGACATGGGGACTGCAGATCTGCATTAAAGTTGATAGGACTGAAAAACAAAAACCCTTTTTTATATTTTCAAAACATAAGCAACCTTTTTATCTCTTTTGTCAGACTTTACTCTAACTGACTAAATTTGCTACCTACCAGTAGGGGAGAACCGCAGCGAGCTCACTCTGATCTCCGGCTTAAAGTGTCGAGAACTCATATCACCTGTGAGGATCAACACAAAGAACAAAAATAAACAAGATGTATGTGAAATTAACTGAAGTAAGAACATCGAGGTAAGCCGAGCAACTACATGAGGGATTTAGGAAACAAGACATGAAGTCTCCAAGAAACATTAAAAAGGGATTTTAGACAGATGTCTTTGTCTTCGCACCTGTGGGACTGCAAATTCCTTACCCTCTATTTGGATTAACACAGTACTCTATACGTTATATACTCATACTACTAACAGCTGGTCTAAGTGTTGAAGTGAGCATGGTACCTCTCCTGACTCCAGGGAGGCTGATGTTGACCCCGTCTCCGTCTCCAGCTCCCTCGTCCACCAGAGCCAGGCTGCCAAACTCAGTCATCTTCCGTCGGTCCAGGAACTCCTGAAGGCAACGTAAGACCACATATGGTGAAGTTCAAGGACCTAGTAAGTCTGTTTGTTATCACTGGTTTAAATCCCAGTTGGCCCAGGAAACATCAAACAACCACACACTTTAAATGGACTATTTAACTATAGTTTTCTCTGTATCTACAGGTGACAGCAGTTGCCGTACCTCCATGGCATCAAAGGACAGGTTGCAAGAGATCTCAAACTTCTTCATGAGCATCTGCTCTTTGACGTTGTAGATGCAGACAAACTTGGACTGGCCTCCCGCCAAAACCGACTCTCCATCTGCCGAGTAGCACAGCGACGTGAAGGACCTGGATGCACAAAAAGCAGAAAACGCATCCTGAATCATAAATTCCACAAAAAAGCCATCAAATCTGACTTTTTCTCTCCGGATTGGAAGAAAAGGAAATAAGTGCAGTCCTCTCACTCACTTGCCCTTGGCGGACTGCTTGGCTGTGATTTTATCCGTCTCTTTGCGGCCCGTCTCCAGGTCGTGGCGTCCGGCCACGGAGCCGGTTTGTGTGGCTGCTTGGGGGTTCCAGAAAGAGATCTCACCGTTCAAAGTGGCCACAGCCAACTCCTGACCATCCGGCCGGTAAGTTACGGCCAAACCTGACAAACACACACACAAGCTCACTTACATTATCCATTGCAAAAAGGTTCTCGGTCCGCTGGTAAAGTTCCTGCAGTGGGAACGCCCTATGTGTGTCTAGAAATACACTCTGGAGCTAGGCTGCCCCCTAGTGGCAGTGTAAAAAGACAATGGGATAGTTTATACCATCAGAGCTGAGAGGAAGGGTTTCTTTGACCTGCCAGCTGTCCAACATGTCCCACAGCCGGATGGTGCGGTCCCACGAGGCGCTGGCCAGGATCGACTGGACTGGACTGAAACAAAGGCAGCTGACCGGACCCTCGTGACCCCCGAGGACCTGGTCAGTAACAGGGAGGAGGCGGGCAGGTGAATAAGAGCTAGAGCTGGACAATTAATGTTAATTTGATCTAAATCACAATATGGACTAGTGCAGTATCTAAATATTTGTTAAAGGCAATGAATGAATGGTCGACCCATTCTGGATGAAGTATTGTGGTGCTGCATCCCGGCCTGAAAATCCTATCCTACAGACTGAAGAAAAAAATGTCCTTTAGTACAGATCCTCGCCAAAAAAAAAACAACTACACTATAATCATTTCTATTTTTTAAGTTGAAATTGAAGTTGGGTTGAAATGTCTTTAATGTCCCAAAGGTGCAATTCTGTTCACATGGTTAATATGTAGCCAATACATAACCATTAGCACAAAAAAGCACATGAAAACATAAAATAGTAAATAATTTTATATTTCAGAATGAAAATGACAATACAAAAATGATCATTCACGCCAATGTCGGGACTCATACCACAATCCCAATAACAGTCGGGTTTAATAAGAGCATATTTAAACAAAAGCCCCATTTCTATACGGTTTTACAGTCATTATGGGCCTACCTCCAGCAGTCTCCCCGTCTGCATGGACCACAGGAAGATCTCAAAGGAGTCCTGGGCTCCTGCGCTCACCAGCTCCCCGCTGACATCCACTGCCAGGGAGGAGAACTGGGCAGGCCGAGGCGACGTGAACGTCCGGAAGTTTCTGTACCTGTAATAAATAAAACGTACACGCACAGGTTTAAAAGTCACATCTCTTTAGACACAGAAGGCATTCCAGTTCCCGGGTTTCCAAAACGATTTTCCATCTCCATCACATTTCTTAGGAAGTGAATAGTAATGGGCGATAGAAACGATATGCAATATAAACTATTCAAAACTGGCCTACGATAGAGATTTTAATTATATTATATTATATTATATCGGGATAATGCATGTTGATGATGCAATCTACCCACAAAATTTAGAGCTGCAACGCATCGTTGGCATCTTGAGTTAACGTGGCTGGAAGTGAAACGGAGGAGCTGGTGAAAAAGACCGGTACAGCACCCATTACCTGGACCTGGTTCGGATTTAAGCAGCTAGAGCGGACCTGTGGTCTAGGCCGCACCACAGAGCCTTTTATTAGCCTGGCAAGTCCCTATATAACGGCCGACTCACGGACACCAGCCGGTGTTTACAGACGTGCTACTTCCCCGCTGAACATACTGTCAAGTGTGTGTGTGTGTGTGTGTCACTGTTTTACACATATTACTGTCTATGGCATGGCACTACTGTACAGAACCTTTTATAATTGAAAACTTTATACGGAAAGTATCTTCCACATTCAAAAAAATTGTGCTTTCATTTTGCACTTTATTATGTTTTCATTTGCGTTTGCACTAAAAAGGGAAGAAACCCAACGCTTTTTCTCTGTTAAAGTCTCTGCAAATAGTGTTATAGTTATATATATATATATAAGAGTTTTGCACAATAAGTGTTCTCAAAACGACATACTACGTTTCTTTCTCTTTTAAAAAACAATACATTTAGAAGTTGGACTTTCCTTAAGGTTTATGCAATCTGTTCTGAAATGGTTCTATTATAATTTATATATTGTGATACATATCATTAGGGCAAGAGGCTGCAATGTATGTTGCAATCTGGATTTTAGGCTACATCGCCCCTCCCAAGACGTGAACCAGCTCCCCTGTGAGTCACCTGTGCAGGTCGAACGCTCTGACCGTCCCGTCCAGAGAAGCGCTGACGATGACGAAGCCGCTGGAGGTGAAGGTAACCTTGGTGACGCTGCTGCTGTGCTCTGTGAAGGTGACGAAGCAAAGGCCGCTGTTGGTGTTCCACACTTTGACCTGCGAATAGAAACCAATGTAAGCTATAATAATAAACCAATGTTTATTATATTGGAAATGAAAACCACAGTCTAAGTCAATGACACAAAAGGCATGAAAGAAAACATCTGTTTTAAGACTTTGGTGCATTTCTTTTTACATTTTTAGGCCACTGAAATAATAATATTACTTCTATTTTTTGTTAAAAAACATGAACAGGGTTTCTGCAGGTTTGACTAAGTCAAATGTAAGATCTTTATGAATAGATTTAAGAGCTAGATGGCAACATTAAAAAAAAAGAAAGACAAAAAATGTATGAAGAAAATGCAACATACAACATTATGTGTCTGAAAGAGACTCGCAGCAATAACAGGAAAGCTGATTGGCAGCAATATAAAGTGGTTTTACAACACGACATTAGACGGAAAGAAAAAAAATAACATTTCATTGAGAATTAGAGGAATATTAAGAAACCATTTAAGAACTAGGACACAAGAATTCAGAGAATTTAAGACTTTTAAGGCCTGAAATTTGGAGTTTGAATTTGTAGACCTTTAAAGACCCCGTGTGTGTCAGGGGAAAGTGTCGAGCACTAACTTTGCCATCGTCGCCTCCGGTTACGATGTACTGGCCGTCTGGCGAGTACGCCAGAGACGCCATGTTGTTGAAGTGTCCCTGCTGCTTGAAGACGTAGGACTCGCTCTGCCACTCCCACACCAGCAGCTGACCCATCCCTGAAACAACACTCACATTTTTTATAAAAACAGATAATTGAGGAGAAAAAACAAACAATGAAAAACACCCAGATGAAAAGACGCCTTACCCGAGCACCCAAAGCTGATCCAGTCTCCAGAGCTGTTGATAGACACTGAGGAGATTCTCTGGTCTGAAATACTGAAAGGAGAAGGAGAGTATTTTCTTCAAACCTACCTTACTAAAAACGTGCAACATGCATATTCTAGTCCTTTTGACTTTTGTCTCAACAAACCTGAGCTTTTCCCTTACCGTAGGGAGTGAATGAGGTTAAAGTCTGGGAGTTCGTGCAGGTGGAAGATCCCGGAGGCGAAGGCTGTGACCAGGATGTGGGTCGGCTTGTGGTAGGCGGCAGCTGTCAAGTTGTTGAAATCCCCCTCCTTGTTGAAGAAGTGTCTACAAGAGCAGACAAACAGCGAGACAGAGAGCTGCTTTTAACCTTCTGAGTACTTCATCTTCATGAGGACATTTATCTCTATCTTGTTGGGAAGGAACTTGTTTTTCAGTTCCTCAAGTTTTAATTAAAAAGGGTAAATGACTCCACGACACTAGCTTTAAGCAACACATGCTGATTTGCATGTATTATACATTAAGAACAGCCAAGGGACACATAAACCTGTGCTGCTCTGTGAAGAGCCAACATCCTAATGGAAAGCGGGCTGATGAGTATGAACATTTCAGTGCTCTGGCTGTGCCTGAGAGATAGGAATGAAACCCTGTTGCATGGCTTATTTTTGAGAAGTAAATACAAGTAAGACCAGATGTGGCTTACTTGCTCCTCTGCTTGTATCGAACGTTGTTGGTATTCTTCTCTTTGGGAGCTCCTGCTTTTCCTCTGATGACATCTCCCTCCTCTCCCTCCTTCTTTTCCTCCTCAGAGTCCTCTTCCTGCCCCGGCCTTGGGGCCTTGGGTTTCTCCTGGCTCTTCTTCAGGACGAGGCCGTCCAGCTCGGTGTCGCTCTCCCAGACACACAGTGTCCCGTCCTGGCTCACCGTGTACAGCTGGCGACACAGAAACAACACTCACTCATCAGAGTCCCCTTATTCAGGAGTTTTCCCTCTTATAAGTCTTTATGTGCAGCAACCGAGTTGTTTTTTTGGCAGCACTCAAGCCGAATGAATGTAAAAAGAGCCAAAAACGTTGAAAAATGATCAATCAAACTGAAAGGCTTTTCAGATTTAATGGTTGTAGTTGGATTTCTTTAGCAGGTTTTGTGCTTAAGTTCTCTGGCTGTATATATATATATATTTTTTTATCTGTGCTAGCGTGCCAACGTTTTAGACACAGATATGGTGAAAATAACGGTCCACATTTATGTCAAACTGCATTTGTCTTTAATTTAAAACCATCCCATTTTATTGAGGAAAGACCGGTAAACCCCTGAGCCAAATGTGCGCCCCTAAGTCTTCCACAAACTGAGTGAAACCCCTGATATATTAACATTTTCCTTTTTAATTTTCATACAAAACCACACGTGTCGTTTCAGATTAAATCACACAGTTAGTGCAAGGCGAAACCAGACTCACGTCCAGGCTGTCCTTCTCAAAGAAGCAGCCCACGACGACGTCCTTGTGCCCTCCCAGGGAGTAGTAGATGAGGTTGGCCCAGCGCTCGGCACCAAACACCCACGTTGACATGTCTCTGCTGCCCACCACGAAGCACCTGAAGGAGAAGGTCCCAACCGTGACATGTCTTTTTTCTCAGGGTTTTTACATGCTTGGATGTCTAATGAACTCGGACTCACTTGGAGTCGTCGGTCCAGTCGATGCAGGTGGTCTCAT
Organism: Etheostoma cragini; assembly: GCF_013103735.1. Classification (NCBI taxonomy): domain Eukaryota; kingdom Metazoa; phylum Chordata; class Actinopteri; order Perciformes; family Percidae; genus Etheostoma; species Etheostoma cragini. The sequence continues at coordinate 882,783 of NC_048430.1, forward strand.
CGTACGGGCCGTAGTAGCTCTTGTCCAACACGAAGGCGTTGAACTCCCGCTGCTTCCCCGGAGCGTGGTACATCAGAGCCACGTTCTCCTTCGTAACAACGAACCTCCTGAAAGGGGAACCAACTTGATTTGATTTTGTATTAATCTCGAACAAACAGCATGTTGTAAAAGAAACAAACTAAATGAAATACTAACACAGAAATATCAGCTTTTAACAAACAGAAAAAAAGAGTCTAGGTTGGAGAAGCTGAGGTAGAAGCATAAAGCTTAACTTCTATAGTCCTGCCCCACTTCACAATATCATCATTATTACAGTAGGAGATATTCATATACAGCATACAAGACTGTAGGTCATACAACACTTACAACAACAACAACAACTACACACAGTTATGTTACATTTACATTTTTATATCCCAGTCTTCTCCTTTCTATATTGATCAAGTATTGTTTCTTTATTCTATTTTTGAACTGTATATAACAACTCTAGTTCAAGTACAAGAGTCTGTTTAAATATAAATGTCCCTCTTAGATCAAAGACCAGCATGATTTGGTCCCCTAAAAGAGTTGCAGGAAGTGACTGATGTTGGGACGAAATAAGTTACTTGATGATGTCACCTTGGGAACCAGGAGTTGTTCTGGTTTTTAACACTTGGTCAGATTCAGTTGAGACATCCTTACCTGCCGTCAGGTGAGAAGCGGACGCTGCTGACAGGCTTGTGGAAGTGGAAGTGATGGAGGACGGCTCGGGTGACGAGGCTGACCAACACCGCTGCGCCATCTGTGGGACACAAACACACATTTGGGTTTTTGCTGTTTTTTTGCAACAAGAGGACAATACCCACAAGCCATCTCTCTGATGAACAGCTGACTTCTTACCGTCAGTGTCAGGTTCAATTCTGGTCAATAACCCAGTAACACTGTCTCTATAGCACCTGCTCACTGGTTCCACTTATTTACTATTATTTATCATTCTCATATCTCACCTATTATTTACTATTTATTCATCATTCTCATATCTCACCTATTATTTACTATTTATTCATCATTCTCATATCTCACCTATTATTTACTATTTATTCATCATTCTCATATCTCACTTATAATTTACTATTTATTTATCATTCTCATATCTCACCTATTATTTGCTATTTATTTATCATTCTCATATCTCACCTATTATTTACTATTTATTCATCATTCTCATATCTCACCTATTATTTACTATTTATTCATCATTCTCATATCTCACTTATTATTTACTATTTATTCATCATTCTCATATCTCACTTATTATTTACTATTTATTCATCATTCTCATATCTCACTTATAATTTACTATTTATTTATCATTCTCATATCTCACTTATTATTTACTATTTATTCATCATTCTCATATCTCACCTATTATTTACTATTTATTCATCATTCTCATATCTCACCTATTATTTACTATTTATTCATCATTCTCATATCTCACTTATTATTTACTATTTATTCATCATTCTCACATCTCTCTTATTTGTTATTCATTCATCATTCTCATTTTCTATTTCAGAACTGTCCATAATGTTCATATACTGTTCATATTGTAATATAATAACATAATACTATTTATCCCAGTATCCTTGCACTTTACTCCATATTTAAATAATTTTTATTGAACTCTTTGTTCACTCATGCCTCTGTATTGTTCTGTTTAGAGTATGTTTATATTGTGTGTATATATTAGTGTGTTGATTCTGATTCTGATAACTCATGCGTAAGTTTATATATCACACATTAATAAAAGAAAGACAAAGTTTTATCTCACCTTCATCCACCACAACTGCTACGTTCCCATCAGGAGAGAGACCCACACATGTTATGTTCTTCGTAGTGGAGATGGGTAATGTCTCAGATGTGTTGCTACAGGAGACAAACGAAGAATTAAATCAGTTATGTTTTGACTTTTATGCTTATGATGGTGAGCTTACATTTACCAGCAGGTCACACCATCACGCATTATGTACTTCTGCACAGCATCCACGTGTCATATCAAGCAGGACTACTGATGACAGCATTACCGATTCAACATTTAATCATGGATTTGATTAGGACTTACTTCTTCAGGTCGAAGACTGAGATTCGGTTCCCAACCGGACTGATCACAGCGTTGCCATCTTTAGAGAAACTCAAATTCCCCTGACGATAGACTGCTCCCAGCAGATTGGAAAACTACAATAAAGAGACAGGTTTTTATTTATTTTTTAATATCACATAACGTTTTAAGCCGCTATTTGTGTATAGGTAGGGAGAGAACTTCATCCGGGAACTTCATTCAAAAATATGAGAGTTTAACAGTATCTTGCAAATCTAAATGCAATGACTTCAACCCCCTTCATAAAACAGCAACGTGTTATGATAAACTTAGGACTTCGTTATTAGTAGCTAAGTTGTTATTTTAGTATAAAACCGTAAAAACGATTTAATTACATCATTAAATGCAGCCGAACTTAAGTGTGTATGTTGCCACTTTACATAATAAAAACCCGTATATATGCAACACGATTCTTTCCCTTTACCGATATTAAATGACATATTTAACACTTTTTGAATTTAGTCTGGTGTGCAGACCTCTCCCAAACATAACTCCATGTCAAGCTAGCTAGCTAGTTAGCAGTGACGTACTTACCCTGTATGCAAACTTCATTTTAATAAATGTCCTTTAAAATGTACGCATTGATAGCTTTAATTATGTATATATCTCCGTAGAAGCGTAAATATAGGACTAATATTACACATGCTTCTTCCTCCCCTGGCCCACACGTGTCTGCATATTGTTGACACTCGACACTTCCGGTTTGGAATGAGTTGACCCTAAACCACGGCGCCCTCTAGCGGCAGGAGGGGGAACGAGCTCTACCGATTCATGATTTACAATCATACCGATTAGAAAAGTTTGATATTTTATTGACCATAAATACATTTGTTTTTGTGATCTCTTAAATTCCTAGTAAAAAACACATGTTTTATTTTTATTTATTTGGTTTATTTTGGCTCGGATGGTGTCACCAATATCACACAAACACAAATGTCATATCTTTATATTGTGGGACTATATACTGTATTTTTACCAATTTTAATTCACATTTAACCTATAGAATATAACATTTAGGCGTTTATTATACTTTATCAAACTTCATTATAAGTGGATTACCTACATTTGTGTGAGATCAGGTCCAGGTTCTGCAGCCTCCGTCATGTAAATAAACTCACATGTGCACCTGAGGCCAACCTGCTGTCTGGAAGGATTTCAGTATCTTCAAGTATTAACCTTTAAATAGGTCATTTTAGAAACAGCAGTAACAAGGTAACACTTCAAGAATTACCTTATTAGCTTAAAATGAAACATGTACATTGTCATTATAGAATTGGCACTCTCCTTCACAAATAAAAACTCAAATTTTCATCAAAGTGAAACAATCCATACTGCACACACACTGAACAGTGAAAACAAAAGGTCCTGCTCAAAATCATCACACAGACGACGCTGGCCTCTACATGATCCCTCCTGTGCTTTTACACCCAACACCCCACTGAATAATTTAGCATCAGGCAGCTGCAATACACACACACACGCACACACACACACACACACACACACAGACACAGCAGCACACATGTAGAAATGTGTCATTGCCAAAGGTGCACTGAGAGCGATACTGTACGCCATACCACAAACAGCTGATATCAGAGTTTCTCTCCATGTATGTTTTACTGGCTGTTGCTGAGGAGGATTGAGGTGTTGTGGTTCAGTACAAAGTCCAGTCCAGGTCCAGTTTTTGACTTTTATTTGAAATATTACAGAAACAAGCATTTTAAAAAAAACATGAGAAATTGACCACATGCCTTTCTCCTTTCACCTGAGCGTTTTGTGCCAGAGGTCGAAACAGGGCACCACGTGCAGCCGGACATACTTCAGACCCCCGGTGGTGCACTCGAGACAGCCGTAAACCGTTTCCCGCTTCTGGTTGCCCATGCCGCAGAGTGCACAGGGCCCCTTGGGGATGTTGTGTTTGAGGAGGTTGACCCGCGTGTGGGAGCTCTCTCTCAGGTAGGCGGTGGACACGTCCGTCATGCTGGCGGCTTTCTCGTAGTAGTCGGTGACCATGTCGTCCATGTATGTGTCGGAGTGGGTTAGCTCCTCGAATGTCTGGTTGTCTGCACAGTGGGTGGACGAGGCAAACAAAGCAGTAAGTAAAGTGAACGTACGAGTTTTATTATGCAAGAGGTTGTTACCCTACCTGCTCTGAAGGGGCTTCCATAGATGATTCCAGACAGGAAGCGGCGCAGTCGGCCCATGGAGAAGTGACCGATGAACCCCCCGAGCTGCTCCCTGATCTGCTCCCGCTCAAATCCACCCTGAGACTCCGGGGCCACGCAGATATCTGACGGAGGAAGAAGATGTCAGTTCACAGATTTGATCTCTACGGGAGTTTCCAAGACGCAAATTAGGGCCAAATACTTTCCCAATTAAGCATTTGGTCGATAAAACGCCAGCACGATTTCCCGGGGGCTAAGTAGAGGTCCTAAATTGTAAAGCCGATGATTTACACCCAGATGGCTGCAGACACGTTGATTTGTTAAACTGATGAACCCATTAACGCTGCGTTTTCAGCACCATGCACCTTCTCTTGATGGAATTAGCTCTAATGGTGGACCTCTCCCTTTGCATGAGAGGTAGTGTAATAAATGCCCACATGTTCCATTATATTTCTAGCTGAAGAGCAAATAACTTCCTAAAATAAGATCCTGGCGGCAGTAAGTGTCTCTTCTTTTGTGCCCAACTTGGCAGCAAACATTGTGCCATCACTTGTCCTCAAACCAGGTCTGGAGAACCCTGGAGGGACTTAAACCTCAATCTTCTGATCCGAAGCCGGACAACTCGCCCATTAGGTCACATGGTCAGAAAATTAGACTTACATAATAGAAATATTTAGCTGTTTACAATGTGATTTCTGACATAATGCCACATAACTCTAGAGAAAGAAAGATCCTTTTATAGTAAGATAAGAATATTTGGCATCAAGCGTGCCGAGGAGCCTCAGATGTTGATGCTCACGTTTCTTTTCATTTGAGACGCAGCTTTCAACCATGATGGGTTTCAAGCCTTCAATTTTCTCACAATTGACATACTTTCATTAAGTGCCCTGTTACTTTGATCTGTCTGCAGTGGATTAAAGTTGGAGTAAGCAAAACCTCAGAAAACCTTTTTATTCAAAGCTCTAAGCTTCATTTAGTGGTTCCTGTGATGCTTGCAACAGAAGAATCTTTACTTTAATTTCCCCCTAATTCCTCTAATGAGAAGCAATTCTGTGTAGTTTTACCACAAATCATTTAAATAAAAGATGCAGGTGTGTGTTCCTACCAAGTCGTCCGTCCAGCCGGACAAACAGCTCACAGATGCTGAATGCGATGGTGGTGTGAGCCGGAATGACGATGGCCTTGTCTCGACCTTTAGGGTTCCTTCCATCGTCGATCTGAAACTGCAGAAACAGGAAGCTGAGGGACTCTCCATGAGATAAGAATCGGCATTTTGAGCCAAATCACGGCGAGGATTTCACCTGAAAACCTCAATTTCTTGATTGAGATATTTCAGTGTGTAGCATTCACAGACAATCCATACAAATGACACATAAAGGATAATAGTTGATGTCAAAACTTAGCATGACAATACGTAACGAAGGGCCTTTTCATTAGTAATATTTTATAGCATCAGTATGTGCTCTTATGTTACTGGTAAGTGAAATAAAGCACACATTTTTAATGTTTATTAAAACATATGAATTTGTCACGTGGCTGTTGCAGCTAGTGTGAGGCTAGCCCTGTCAGGACAAACACATGCACTCAGTTTGCTAGTTAGGTTACCTAAACATGCTAAATGAGCTGTAAATGTCCAACTACGCAGCCATTCTAACAGTAACCCAGGTAGAGGATAGTCACAAAGAAGAAATGTCATCTAAACAGTTTAAATTTGCAACATGTGACTAACCCTAGAGCATGTCAACATGATCAAGGGTGTGTTTCATTGGTAATGAATGAACTACAAAGCCAACTATTTCATGATGGAAAGAGCTATTGATCTTGGGACGTTTTAAATAAAGGATGAATAAAAGGTATTACGCATGGTAGGGGGCTAGTACAAAGACCTGGGCCCTGTAGCATGGCATCTTCTGTAGGCCCCTCCCAGCATGCATAGCCATGCATTCTAGCATCTTTTTGGGCCCTCCTCACATGGGGGTCATCTGTACTCGGTCCCCATTTCCCCCAGTCCAACGCCCCTGTGCCGTCCAGACCATAAACCATTACATTACCAGTGTCTCCAGTAGATTCCACTGTGTTTAACACAACCATGGCAGTATGGTGTGTGTGGCATTCCCAAAAGTGAGCCCAATGAACACAGTGTGTGTGTGTGTGTGTGGTGTGTACCCTCATGGTGGTCCCCCTCATGCCGGCGTGGACGGTCAGGGAGCACTGGCGTGTGGTGCGGATGCTCTCCACAACGACACACAGGACGGTCCGACCGCTCTCCCTGGACTGGCGAACCAGGCAGTGATCCAGGTCTACTTTCCTGAGATGAAATTTGTCATTTATTCGTGTACTTTTGAGGCTAAAACCAATTTTTCCAACACAATAAACCTCACTCAAGACAGTCCTGCATTGTGGTCTGGTATGTGGACCCTGTACTGCACATGTGTGCCAGTGTAGAATAACATAATCATTTATTCATCCTAACAGGGAGGAACCCATCTTCTCACGTTCCTTCTGTCACAATTAGGTCAAAGGTCAGCTATCGACTCATAGCCTGTGTTAGGAAACATTCAGTATGCATCTCTTTAAATATCAAATTTACACGGTAAACAGACAGTTGATTCTTTATGAGATAAAACTTTACTGTCTGTCCACCCAGAACATTTTCATGGATGGTAGATTTGAGACGGCCCCACGTACACACACACACACACACACACACACACACACACACACACACACACACACACGCACACACACACCACACCCAAACATGCAATATAAATGATTGTTGTGACACTTCTCCCTACATCTCTCCCTTTAAAAGGATAAATAATTAATGAAAAATAGATATTTCCACTTGGTTATCAATGAATCATTGCAGAGTTGGCACTTCATCTTCATCAGCCTGAAGTGACACCATGCCTGATGATGATGTTGCCCTGGCAACCAGCCGTGTGCCGTGTTACCTGGAGTGCAGCTCCCGCAGTAAGGTGGGCACCTCCAGCTCGTGTTTGGTCACGATGCCGAACGAGGCCTTGACGGCCACGGAGTCGGACCCGCTGATGTTGAAGCCCACGTCGTTCATCAGGTGGTTTCCCAACCGGCCGCCGAGGGCCACGTCAGACTTGTCCTCGTAGTTGAGGAGTTGATAGGAAGACACTCCTGTTTCAGAATGAATAAAAGAACTTTTGGGATCAACTTCTGCTACGACATATTGCTAATATTTACATCTTCCACATCAACATCTACGTTCTGCTTCTTTATACTTCTGTCCTTATCTCATTTAAAGGGAATTATTGTGCTTTTTACCCCAATATAGGCTACATGTGGCAGTAAGTAAGTAACTCTAGAAATATTACATCTTGAATTCAAACATGATGAAACTAAACATGTAATATAATTAAAATTAGCTCCATCCACAAGAGTAAAATGCTACTTGATGATTTAATATATAATAGTGCGCTCCAAGGGGCTTTTTTTCTGCATACTTTGACTTTTGATCAATAAAGTACATTTTGCTGATACTTTAGTACTTTTAGTTTCAATGCAGGGCTTTTACTTTACTGCTACTTTCTTCCCTTGTGGACACAGTAATTACTCAGTGAATCACAGAAAGTGAATCTAGTCTCATTGAGAAAGCCAACAAACTAATGTGCTAATTGTGGACTTTATGGCTGATTTAACATAAAAGACTAAATTAGCCTTATATTGTCAGACCAGAGTAAATTAGAAGTGTGTTGGGGCTTAAACTCCTAACACAATCAAAGGAAATTGAGGATATTAAGTTATATTGTAACCCTTAAACCTTTACTGACCCACTTGTCAGCCATTGCAAACCCATGATGTGCACAGAACTTTGTCTAAAACGCAAGTGGAGATCCTATCAAATGTGTCAGGTTCATTTTGGGGGGCAAATGTGTTTAAAATGATGCATGAGGCATCTAGAATATCCACATTTGATAGAATGATGCAACCATAAAAATTTGAGTATTCAAAAGTACTTAAAATTCATTTAAGCTACTTGGAAGGGGGCAACATAAAAAAAACTATGTCAACAAAGCCAGATTTAATATATTTCACAACAAATACTGAAAAATTGATTGTGACTGGTTTGATTTCTCTACCTGCCGTGATCTCTTTCTCCCCCACCAGGATGTCTTTCAGTGAGAAGGGGGTCGATGCGTACTTGTTCTTCTTCCAGAAATGCCTCTTCCTCTTCCTGGTAACCAGGCTGAGGGGCTGGTAGCGGTCGGCCTCGCTCAGGCTCGGGACGGGGATCAACCTCCCGGTGTCCCCAACCTGCTTCACAAAGTTCTTAGCGGCTGCTGTGAACATGTTGACACTGTAGATCCACAGGTGTCAAAACCAGGTAAATAAGAATATTGTCCCTCTGAGACAATGCAATGCAAAGTCACACAATTGTCAGGTTGATTTGCTGGTCCTGTTTGGGGAGCTGCTCTTCTCAAAGGGGAAGTTAATTCTGGAGTGTTCTTTCAGACTCGTGAAATGTTAAATAATGCAGGCGGTGTGTAAGGGAATATGGTGACTGTGGATGCAGAGGATGCATGTTTACCTATCAGGTCACTGCAGGCCTGCAGCTTCCTGTCATGTGACAAATGAGGTGGGAAAACACAACAAACTATTGGAGCATTTCTCACACTTATTAGCAGCACGCTGTCTCTAACTGCTGACTAAAGTCTGAGCTACGAATGTGAGTCTTATTCTGGATAGTAGCTACATGTTCCCCTTCGACGTACATGAAACATCGGCTTTGGCAATGAACGCCTGTAAAAGCTTTTTTTTCAGCGATGTCTCTTAGGAATATTTTTTGTAAGAGCTAATGTTTTTTCATAGCAGCTTTATTTTGTTGTTGGATGATGTCCACCTTTTAAGTCCAGCTTCTATACTTAGTGTGTGTGTGTGTGTGTGTGTGTGTGTGTGTGTGTGTGTGCGTCCTGCATGCATGATCATGGGCTGATCTCTCCTGTGGTTACACTGCTGTCTAGTCTCCACATCCAGAAATAGCCAGTGTGTTTTTAGGTTTTAAATGCTACTTGTCCGAAAGCTTCTCTTTCTTACCAAGAGAGCTGAGGTCAGTAATATTTTTCTATACATTACACTCCCTGTAATTTCTCAACGTCTTGGCCAAAAGAGGACTTGTAGTTTCTTGGAAGCTGTATAAGAAATCAGCACACTGCAATTTACACTCAGGCGTGCAGCCAGGAATTTCAGCGTTGAATTTTAGTTTTCTCCGAACCTCATGATGTTCACCAAAGTGGATTATCAGTAAGCTTTCACCTGGAATCACCTGCTCAGACTTTTAAAGGGAAAAAGCAGCGAGTGCAGGTGATAAATAGTATCTTTACAAGTGTGACATGTTCTGTAAAGGTGAAGAAATTCACACAGCTCTGCACAACACATTTCAACATGCAACTAAACAATGTGGACAGCTTTCACAGACCAGTGCAATCATGGTTCATGGTGAATAATTTAACTGTTTGCACTGTGATACAAGTACAGCTTTTAAACCAAAAACAAACAGTAGTGGAATAATTGAAGGATAACCTTTCTAACCACCAGTTAATCACACTGCATTAAAAAAAAACATGGATGTACGGAAGCTGAGCTCCTTGTCTGACAGATGAACGGTCTTCCCATTTGCTTCAGTTTGTGTCCCGCGTGGCTCTCTGACTCTCTAATGTGTAAACCAGTCTGTTCTGAAAACATTTCCTGACCAGAAGTTGTTACAGGAAGGGAAACAAGTGAAATGCACCTCATCCACTCACATAAATGCAATTTTAGGAAGGCTTTGATAGCTTAGATCAAGTGAAAGTCACTGGTTGAGAATATTTCTGTGCACGAGACTACGGCCAAGGAGTCTGGTTTGTTTTGTTCTCCACCTCCGGGACATCACCTCAGGGACCGGCGGCCTGCTCGACGCGCCGACTTGGCAGGACTCTGCCCTGGAAAACACATCAGATGGATGTAACATGCACATTGTAAACCACTCAAGCCGAAGCACGCAGATTAAGCTCAGCAGGAATTTCAGGAAGATGGCAAAATAAACACACAAAGCTCTTTATTTTGGTCTGAAGGTTGCTTTATTATCAACATCAATATTGTCACAGGTACAACAATTCATTGATTTTGGAGTTAATTCAGCTTTGGTTTTGGGATATAATGTGTAAACAAACACCTCCTTTATGCAGTTTTTAAACTATTGGCTTATTATTAAACAAGCTTTAACTGGATCTTGGGTGCATGCATTTGTTTTGTGGCCACTTGGGGGCGGCACAACAAGCTGTGAGCACAACACTGACATATCACTTCCTACAGTTTTTTGGCTAATATGTTATCATGCGATTAGCATCTATTTGAAGTCATGTCAGTGATCTGGATAATGTGGTTCACCATTCTTTTAGCCCTTTTTTTTGGCTCCTGAGTGAAATATTTGGCTAATAGCAGTCGTTGCTCTGTCTTAGCTAGTCGCTTACGTTGTCTGTCTGCCATTTGGTGCTGGGCTGGTAGAAGTATCACATATCCTTCACTAAAAAAAGCCCCCCACTGCTGCTGAAACAAGGCTGATAAGAGCTGTGACAATGAACCAAAACTATTAAAGTTGCGGGCCATAAAAACAACCCAAACAATTAGCCAAAAGATGCTTATGTGCTGCAGAGTGGGTGATCATTTTCACTACGAGGGACTCCTTTCACATTGCACATTGTCACTTCATCCATTGTTAATGCAAAAACAAATTTGATCGGAGCAGCTTTAATTAAAGCCGGTAGTAAAACTTAAAATTAGAGGAGGATGTAAGGATTTTTCCCATCTGCAGACATAGAGGATTGGAGCCCAAGATCTAGACATCTAAACCCCTTTTATTATGTCACAACAAAAAGTTACCCATTCATTTGTTAAGGAACAGATGTACACGACAGGGAAACCAAAAAGTGGATTACTGGCATGCAACTCAGACCTCCATTGGTGTAGCGGGAAAAACCCTCAAAACATGAAACATTTGGTTGTTTAAGTCAATGAGACATTATTTTTGAACCACAAAGCAAGTAAAAGGTCGCCAGCAAACTGTAAATCCTGCATGTGGATTTGTTGGGTTTTAGCTCTAAAAAAAAAAAGTCCTGAAAAGAAACGCTCCACTTGAGCTTCCAAACGTTTTTTTTAAACATCATTCATCTCATTTGCTTTCATCATGGACACATTTCATATAGCCTTTAATTAGTCGCATCTCCAAGGCAACATGTGAGGGCCCCGAGGAGGAGGTTGGCCTCGAAAATAAAGCAAGACAAAATGATGAGAGAGGAGGAGGAGAGTGAGAGATGGGAGGGAGGCGGCGAGGGGGTTAAAGACGGAGCTTGTTTCAGTTTTCAGTAATCGCTCATCCAGGAGCCCGTTCCACTCAGGGATTTTTGGATTTTTCAGTCTGGATGCTGTAGCTCGGGGCTGGACTCTCTCTCTCTGCGACTTCCTAGTGTGTCTGTGTGTCTGTGTGTGAGGACGCTGCATGTCTGGCGTGCAGACATGGGCCCCTCGTTACTCCCTAGGATTACCGTCTGCCTGCTCATCACCTTGGCTCAGGTGATCGCCGTGACCTGCCAAGAAGACTCAAAGAAAGGTGAGTGACAGCCGCCCAGATGTGTCTGCTCCTCCTGCCCTCTGATTGGTTTTCTGTGTTGATACCTGAGATGTTTCAGATGCTTGGAGGTTTGTGCAAAACTGCAACACAACAAGGTTTTAAAATATGCTTTTCATTAGGTATTCTTGCACTTCTGTCGGCATTTGCACGGAAATAAACATCTGCCCCATGCAGAAATATAAACTTTAGAGCTACATATAGTTACATTTACTCCAACACACCCATACAGCTTTATTTACAATGCTCCAAATGTTGAATATACACCATGTTTTCCTCAATAGTCCTTCATTCATTCTGGATTTGTTTTCTTCTGATGATTTACGACTGTGTGATCAAGCCCTGTGAAAACATTTACCTCTGTATTTTTTATCAATGGGACAGCTGTGTATGTCTTTCCCATATGATCCTGGTCCATGATTTTTGAAAATGTAGGAAGTGGTTTGAGAAGTTTCTCACCTCTTGCAGATTTTGGTGCTTTACTATCTAAGTGAAACTGGGCCGCTCTGCCTCCCAGCAAGTGGACCACACTTGTGGTTTTGAGAAGTGAAGTTTAAACTCACACCCACAAGCAGACACAACCCTTCCAGAAAGGCTTGTTATACTTTAACGAGACCCCGTTTTCCTGTTTAAGAAGCCACTAAGGAACGACAAAGAGTGCTTCTTGACACAACATATCTAGTGACTGCTACAAAACTTTAAGGGGTCAATTAGAAATGTGTAAAGTGATAGCAAGCTCCATCCTCTTGGTAGAAAAGTGACATTAATGTTTAGCGTAAATTGGCCTCACACTGCTGAGACAAAATCTGCAAATCAAGACCTCAAAGATAGAGATGTGGCAAAAAGAAAAATCTAAAACAAAACATCCCAGTGGATGTGTTCCTGGGTCAAAATATCCTCTCCCCCCCCCCCCCCCCCCCCCCCCCCCCCCCCTCTTCAGGCTGCAGTGCTGGTCTATTTCAGTGCGAGGTCGAGGCTGAATGATGGGGTTTAGAGTACCATAGCTATAATGATGTGGCCTTGCAGATGGGATGGACAGAAGCAGGCCACTAATTTTGGTCAGACTTCGGGCCAGAGGCAGACAAGACACACCCAGAGTGAGAGGATGGATGGATGGATGTGAAATGTGCCTCACTGGCCTAACTTTTTTTCTGGCCTTTGGGCTGCATTCAAGTTGAACGTTTTTTTTGTAATCTAAAGGCTTTTTGGAGCATCCATGGTCTTGCTTAAAGACAAATAAATAAATAAAACGGAACATGAATCTTGCAGATATGTATTGATATCACAGATAGAGCAATAAAAACTCTAAAACACTTCTCATATGTCTTGGGAGTCACACTGTGAAGAAATAATCATCATAACTTATACAGATGACAAAATAAATACATTTTTTATAAGAAAGTGCAGACGCTTTTGCCTCATTACATTTACTTATGCCAGTAATCAACATAATAATGACATATTTATTAATATTACACCAATTAGCAATGCTACACAAGCATTTGTGTGTCTAAAATAATTCTTCCATAAGCAAAAATATACATTATAAACATTATAACTAATATAAAGCACATACTATTTAAATTTCTTCAAAAAAAAGGCCCAAATATGTAGGGTATAATATAAATATATGCCAATTCTCAAACCAGTGAGGTCATTATCCTCTGTAAAACGGTAGATATCTGTCTTCTGCACTATAGCATCTTTGATCGCATACTAGCCAGCTTGACTGGGAGGATTGTCCTCTTTCAGCCTCCATACTCTTTGGATGACGTTGTCTCCCATATATGGGCATTCCATTGGCTTTACTTCCGTAAACACAGGAGAGCAGACACGGAGCCGCGAGCTAGCGGCATATATGAGCCAAAACGCGATGAATTATGGACATAAAGTGGATAAATCTTGGATGTAAGGGTTTGGATTTAATGCTCAACGACCCCGAAAAAGGCTGGAAGTTCCAGGCTGGATAGAAAATCCCCTGTAGAGGCTAGAAGGACCCGGAAGAGACCTCAGTGACCGCTAACTCGTTACGTTTTAGTCGCAACTTTTGGTGAGTTATTATGTTGCATGGTTGTTAAATGATTAAACTATGAATCAGAGGGGCTGATTTTGCTCGTGGGCGAGTCTCTCGGTCTCAGAGCCCTGTCTACAGTCAAGATATGAACATCATTTTTTTCAGGACTTACTGGGAATATTTGGGTTGCAGTGAGGCTACTTGAATGTTAAAAATGGCTGTAGGACCTTAACCTGACCCTACACTACTGTGCTGCTGCTGTTGTAACTACGACCACGTTAAAGCTACTATTCTAATTACCAAATGTACATAACGAATGAAAGTCAATGCACAGCCATGAACATGGGGGGGGGGGGGGGGGGGGGGGGGGGGGGGGCTATGTGATCCGCCCACTGACCAACAAGAACGTCTGGTTAGTGTAATTAATGAAATTCCTTCACATTTGGGGAAATAAACTTATTTGCTTTTATAAAAGAGAATAGAAAAATATTGTAGTTAAACATGAAGCTCCATTATACAACCAGCCGCCGCTTAGCTTAGCTTAGCCTAGCTTAGATTAGCATAACGACTGGGGGAAACAGATGGGGGTAAAATTAATCCGCAGAAAGAAAAGACAAGAAAGACCACGAATATTAGAGGAAAATCTGAAAAATAAGCGCGATGTTTTGGTGCATAAATGCATTCAGAATCATGTTTCAACCACCTGTGAGTCCCTGCGTTTCCAGACCACTGTCTTTCCCCCAAGTGCATAGAAACAGTAACAAATAAGCCTTAGGAAGTTTCTGTTATGAGGTAAATTAATACTGTTTCACCTTCATTAAACATCTGTCAGAACTCAGAAATCCTGCGTTGTTCAAGTGTGATTTTAAGTTGAATACAGAGCCAGGTGTGTCAGCTGTTGTTGTTGTTGTTGATGTTGATGAACAGTCTGAGATTTATGATACTGGCAGACATCTTGTTCAGATCTCAACATGCTCATTTAACATTTTAGTGTGCTGTTCTTCTTGGCTTGGTGGATGGGAATGTTTGATTCAGTTTGACTTTGAATGGAGCGACTCAGCAGCAGCAGGCTCAAGCTAATTTGTATCTCTCTCCACATGTTTTCACAGGTTTCAAGGCAAATATTTAAACTCAATATTGGATTTAATTGGCCATTCATTGGGATATGACAGCAGTGTACACCGATGAGCAGTGGTACCCAGACTTTCTGTCTTTTTAGATATGACCCTTATGATCTTAGTGAGAATATAATGAATGTAAATAAATGTATGTTCCTTCTATAGTTTCATTTCAAGGCCTGGAGAGCTGAAAGTATCAAGTATTTTACAAGAAAACTGCACTATGTCTTGACATAATTATAGTGTGTGGTTGTCTTAGATACCTGTTTGCAAAACTTACAAAAGTAAGAAAAAGATGACAAAAATAGAAATGAATCATCTTGGGATTGAGGAGCTCCAACCCCCGGCTTGGGAACCTCTGGTCTAAGGTGCAGTTTATGTGAACACGGTTTAATAATAAACCTGCACTGAGGAGGTTCAGGCGTCTGCAAACCACAAAGTCAGAGACCAGTGGACAGTTGCCACTTTAAAGGAAGTCCACAGTTAGTCATGATAATTGCTTTCATTCTGTATTTCCGAGCCATAATCACATTTAAATGGCTAAAAAGTATAATTTGGGACCATAGGAGATTATCTTAACCTTCTGCAGAACTTCAATAATAATATACATTATCTGTAAACCTCAGTACTATAAATGCATTTTTGCAGGATACAATTATAGAGACCAAGAGCAATATTCACAAAACAAGGCAGTTGCAGAAGGATAGAAAATGCTCTAAAACTTGTAATAAAACCTGTGTTGCCTTAACAACCTGCTGAATAAACCTCCTGCTCATGGATTTTGGAGTTGCTGTCTCATACATGCTGCAGCAGGAGGGTTCTCCGGGTGTGGCACCTCTGTGGTCTCCAAATAAACGCGAGCCACAAGTTCTATACAAGCCCAACGTATAATCCAGCCTCTGTGGTTTCCACTGAAATAACTCCAGCTTTTAAAAAACCAGCCTCCCTCGCGGGGAGAGGCTCCGCCACACAGTTAGTACTCAGGACGTCACCAAACTGCCAGGATTCCAAAATGCTCCCAGAGCTCGTAGCAGGTGGCCTTTTCTTTTTGTTGTTGCTTTTTCCCCCTTTCTTCTTCTTTAGTTTTGCACTTTCTTTCCAGATACTTTTCTTTTTTTCTCAGGCCTTTGATCCTTGACCAGCAGAGTACACACTGTGTGAAAAGGAAATGCAAAGCAAAAAACATGTCTACTTTTGGTTTTACTGACTTTAAACCAGTAAGGCATTTATTTTCTCTGTGTCATTGTATTAAATCAAGTTGAGAAAATGCTACTTGTCGAAAAGTTGAGTTTGAGTATGAGTTCTTTACTGTTGTAGCTTTGCAGACTTTTTTCTTTATCTGTAAATCAGATTGAATCAATGGCATTTTTTGAGTGTCTAAATTTCTTTCTTGAAAAACATCCCTTTTTTCTTGATATAATTGCATTCACACACACAGAGTGACTAAATGAAAGAACTCCATATACACGTGATAGTGTTGAGAGGTAACTATAATCTTGCTCTTGTGTTCCAGAATGTGCGAACAGGAAAACTGAAGGTCTCATCTTGTTTTATGTTCACGTTGCAGACATTTTTGGTGCAAAGATGATTACACACTTGCATACAGACACATTCACAGCCAATAGCTGTCGAGTCCAACCACAGTCTAGTCCCTGACTGCCTTAGTGCCTCAGTGGCAGTTTGCCTAAAGTGTCTGAGAGGGTGTTTGCAATCACATATTTTGTATGTATCAACAAGCTGTCAGTCTTCCCCTGATGTCAGATTTACATCAATCATTCACTTCACTACAATTTGAAAAACAAGATCTCTTCATATAGTGTACTGGTCCACATAAGAATTTAGTGTTGCATTCATTTCTATGAAGTTAAGTGACTTTTGAGAGACAGATTAAATGGATTGAAGATGTTGCATAGGCTAAAATACCATTCTTTTTTAGTCAAGGGCAAGCTCCTAAAGCAGATGGAGACTACAATCCCCATAATGCAATAGGTAACTTCCTTGCCGGTACATGCCCATGTCGTCTCGAGATGGCATGACGACGTGAGGGTTATTTTCACCCTCCAGAGCCACAGACAGCTTTATAAAACAGTTTAAATAAACTGATTTAGAGGGCTATAATCTGTGGAATTTCCCTTTAAAGCGAGAAGGTCATAATGATGAGGCTTCATGTCACACAGTTATAAAGTTTATTGGCCTTGAGTGTTCCTTTATGTCTTTTTCTCTGCATGCAACATGAATGAATCAAGTCACACAGCTGATGACCTGCACTGCTTGGCGATGGCTGCAGCCTGCTGGCCAAATGTGGAAATTACAGTCAGGCTACGTTAGCTTTTTTTGATATATTAAGGTGTGTTTTTAAAGGTTTTTATGTGGAAGTCTGCAATCTAAAATCAAACGATACCATTAAATTCAACATTTAGATGGTGTTATTGCCTTTTTGGTTCACTTTTGCCGACCTATATTCTACTGCTTTGGTTTTAATTGAAAGAAACTGAATTGGCCTTTAAGACATCTCTTGTTTATTATCAGATTTAATACCTATGTCTCCTACACACAGCGAATGTTTCATGATCTTAGAAGTGCTTTAAAGTGGTGTGCACGCTTCACATGCACAATGTCCAGATGTTGCTCTGTTTGACTCTGACAGCTGCACAGGAAATGGAAAGCTCCTGGCTTTTTAACATTTGTCACCTCCAACTCTTTTGTCCCAGTGAGGCTCCTGTAGGGATGCCGATCCGGTAGGGATGTTTTTAGCGTTCTGATCTGTCAGTGTTCAGGCTGTTGCGGAAATTAGGACAGCAGCAGGGGCTGTTGTCAACTTTCTATTGAATCTTTTCAGTTTTCGAAGTGTTGGCCAAATTAAAATTGAGTGGAAAACAAGTCCCAAAGAGTCTGGTAAAAGTGAAGAGCTCCACCCAACGTCAACCTGGCTCTAATTAGCTAGAATACCTGAAACACCTGGGAGTTCACAACGGGACGTCTAGATGTGGACTACAGGTAATGTTCCTCTGGAGGCTGAACCCGTACTACTACTGATGAAAAACTTGGTTCTTAAAGGAACACTGTGTAAGTTTTAGCGCGAGCTGTAGTTCCAATGAGACAACCTGGAGGGGATCGAAGTGGGAAAAGTTACGTAGTATTCCTTTAAGCTTTGTCCATGGATGTCAGGAAAGATCCTTGTCCTCCTTGCTTTCCCCACAGGCCCCACAAGTCAAGCTGAGGGAACCAGCTTTGCCCTTGTTGTGTTTACAGGGTTTTGAGTTGCAGGCCACACAAATTAGGATTGTTTTCTCTTGGTTTAAACTGGTGGAGTCTGGATGAGTTTAGACAGAGCTATAATAGACCAGACATTATTGTTACTAGATTTCCATTTTAGGGAGGAAAGGGGAGTAGATCTAGGGTTTTTCTGGATTTTCTGGAAGTTTTGATGGTAAATAGCTGAGGACAATTTGCACACACTCTGCTGTAGGTCTCATGATTGAAACCCTATAATGATGCACCCCATCATTGCCAGCTGATAGGGAATCGCCCACATTAGTGATTCCTCTTCTGTCTCATGAAGTTACCTGCACGGACAACGGAAAAGCCCACTCCCACCATCAGACATGGAGCCCAGAGCCGTGTCTGATGTGTGTGTGTGTGTGCGACACAGGGACTGTGGAGTGTGAGGAGGGGGTGTGTGAGGTGTGTGTGCGACACAGGGACTGTGGAGTGTGAGGAGGGGGTGTGTGAGGAGCTCAGTCACTGCCAACCAACCGAGGCCCCCGAGGGCGAGGGTGGCCCTGTGTGCTCCGCTGCAGCACCACATCCTCCTCCTAGCACGGACAATGGCACTGGTGATAAATATTTAATATTTGGCGGAGCAGATTTAGATGTCGGTCTGTGTCTTCCATGAAATATCCGCCTTTACAAACTCCACCTAGGTGGGTATTTATGTGGATTAAAAATAGACTTTTATATCTTTTTGGATGGTCACTGTGCTAGAGGTGATCAGATGAATGTTTTTACCTCTTTCAAATCCCTCTCCATCACTTGGCAATGATGTTCTTGTTTGTCAAAAGCCCCAAAGTCATCCATTTAGTCACAATATATGTTGTTTTTTTTAGTTTTCATCCCATTGTTTTCCTCTCTTACATGTTTTCATCTGTATTGTTGCGTTTTCCCAACAAGCATGGCATTTGAAGCCATCTCTAATGAAATCAGTTACTATACTATCGGAATTGGAAAAGCTTGCTTACATGGCTGGGCGATCAGAAAATCAGGTATCACTATACTCTTGACCACAATGTTGTAGGGTTGACAGGTGGTGCTTTTGCAAAAGTATCTTCACAATGAGATTTTAGATTATCATCAATAATGTGGTCTTAAGGCAAATAATACAACAACTAGAACAGTCTGCTAAGTTCAGAAAATGAAATCACACAGACCACTGACTGCACACTTGATGTGTTTATGGCATGTTGAAGTTGAGAAACCAGCAACAGTTGATTGATTGATTGATTTAGTTTTGAACATGTAAATAAAATATAACATCATAAAATGAGTATACATGCAGTGGATCTCTCCCGATAACCTACAAATGGCATGCTTAATGTGATTCACCTACTATCAGCTGACAAACAGCGTCCCTGGGTACTGATGTCAGATGCTGTTCTTTTTTACAAAGATTCCTGTACAGAAGACGGCAAAGTCTACTCCAACGATCAGATATGGAAGCCAGAGCCCTGTCGAGTCTGTATATGTGACACGGGGATGGTGGTTTGTGAGGACGTGGTGTGTGAGGCTGTATTTGACTGCGAGACCACTGAGACCCCAGAGGGCGAGTGCTGCCCCGTGTGCTTGGCTGACGCGTGGCAGCCTTACACAGACACTGAAACTGGTAACTGCTGATGCATCCTGGTTGTTTTTTTGCAGTGTTTACGTTGACTTCCCTTAACCTTCAGCAGTCCGGACAGTCTTCCCCGTCTGTGTCAGGACTGCTGGTGGTCTTTGTCATCTCTCCCAGCCCGAAGACCTCTTCTTCAGGCTCCATCCTCTGCACCCGACCTTTAAATGATCTTCTTTTTAATGCTACAGTATTGTGTTCAGAGTTTCCCTTTGACTGCGCTGTCTGTTTGCAAAAGGAATACATTACTTTTTGCCCAATAAGATCACTTCTCAACTTTTGTGCAGCAACAACATTGGTTGCAATTTACTGCTACACAAAAAGAAGTTGAGAGTAACTTGTGTACCAAATAAGGTGTATTCCTCTGGGAAACGGCTGCCTCCTACACCATGTCCAAGGCCATGGTGGTCATTGCCCTTTTATATTCACTTATGATTAAGCAATTACCACATTTATTAGTCTTTGTGCTTATTGTGAGTTGCTTTCTATTTCAGCACCAATTAAGGCGTTAAGTATTTCAATAAATTGCTTTTTTCTTCGATGCACTGTTTCAAGCCCTTATGTGTTGTATTTAATGTGTGACTTTGGAGACTCCATAACAACCCCTCTACACACTGGGATTAGTGGGCTGCACCAGCATTTTACTACAAACAATAGCTTCTGCTGTCACAGTAATTTGGAAGATGCTAAAATCACAACAAATCTCCACATAGGGGCTTAATGGACTACTTTTGACCTATTTTAGAATGATTTCTGGCATGAATTCGGCATGTTAGAGCAGTGTTTCTCAAACTTTTTTCAATAATGTACCACCAAACATTGTTGTTAGAATAAATAGTCGGTATAAAGAGCTACAATAAAGTGCCGGCAGTGATAGATTCACTAAACAATAACCTTGTTTTAAAAACAAAAACATTTAAATGCTACATTTCAAATGTTTAGAATCCATAACTTCATTCATTCATTATTATTGAATAGTTATTTTAGGAATTATAGTATTTCTGCAAAACGTTCACATACCCTCTGCAGTGGTCCAAAGTACCCTTAGGGGTACATGTATCCCCCGTTTGAGAAACACTCTGTTTAGAGAATGTGTCATTAGAATTTATAACATTTTGGGAAATACTTGTTTTTTTTCACCAAGAGTTGGATGACAAGATCAATACCACTCTTGACTTCTGGATGACATATTTAGAAGCTCCAGCTGGTTACCTTAGCTTAGCATAAAGCCTGGAAATAGTGAAACTGCTAGCCTGGGAGCTAGGTAACAATCTTCTCATAACTCTTGGCAAGAAGAACTTTGACTGTTAAATTTGAGGTACATGGTCGACAGTTTCAAAAAGAAACTAAAAAACCAATCCCATGTAGGTCTACTGATTTTAATTTCTCTGTTTCTGTTTTCTAAAGATACCTGCACAGAAAACGGAGAAGTCTACGCCCACAATGACATGTGGAACCCGGAGCCGTGTCGGATCTGTTTGTGCGACATGGGGACCGCTGTGTGTGAAGATGTGGTTTGCGAGGACCTCGGGGACTGTCAAACCGTGACCCCCGAGGGCGAGTGCTGCCCTATGTGCTTAACTGCAGCTTCCACATCCACTCCCACCGCAGACCCTATAACAGGTCAGTTATATTTCTAATCCTATTATTGAGGGAGTAGACCTGGAATGTGCTTCTTTTAAAACACCTGTCCTCATTTGCAGCTGCAGATGAGAGGAAAGGGGACAGCTGCACGGTCGACGGGGAGGTCTACCAGCACAACGACATCTGGAAACCGCAACCTTGTCGCGTGTGCGTCTGCGACAACGGTGTCGCCCTCTGTGACGAGGTGCAGTGTGAGCTGCTGTCAAACTGCGAGAAGGTGGCCACACCCGAGGGCGAGTGCTGCCCCGTGTGTGACGGCTTCGCCAGCGCCAGCAGGAGGATAGGTGAGATGAATTAGCCTGTTGTCCAAGGTATCTATGGTCTGGTCCTTTTCTAAGAGCCACTAGGCTTTCACATGGCAGTATTGCCTTGTATGTAGTTTTTTGTGTTATTTCATTTTTATCCTCAAGTTTGTACACTTTTTGTTCATGTGCTAGTATTGCTTACCCAATTCTATGCTTACTGCACTTTGTCAATAAAAAATAAACAAGATAGTAAAAATTACCTGTGTTAATTTTATTAAAATAAAAAAATTACACTTTCACATCACTGCAGCAAGGTTTTCAGTGGGTGTTATTACAATTAATCATTATTAATTAGTGTATTAATCATTATGTAACTATCTTTTACGCTAAATGATAAATGCAGGAGATTATTTCTTTCTTTCAGGGACTATGCACACTAATAATACATATAAGTAAAATGTGCCAGAACTAGCCTGGAGGCTATTTTACATCCTCCAGCTGTCCCTGGACTGGTGGTAGGAGGTCACCCTAAAATGAGATAAAAACAGCTGAGAGCCACAGAAAGCTAGTAAATAATCATTTAGGATTAGGTGTGTGTATACATCTCACTGTGCAGGTTGAGTATACATGTAATTAACTCATCTTTTTTTTGTGTTTTCCCCAAGAAATTATGAGCAAGGTAAGTCCTGATTCCTTCTGACATGGATTCATAGTTAATTCATAATTAACAAGTTTACAAATGATTGTTCTTAAAGTAAAACAAATCGTTAATGCTTTCTTCACAGGGACAGAAAGGTGAACCGGGTGACATCCCATATGTAAGCAAAATAAAAAAACTATCTTTCAATTAATACATTTTCTTCCTTTTTTATTTCCCATGTATTTTGTCTACAAGGTCTTAAAGCTGTTTTGTTTGTACTCTCAGGTTGTGGGGCTCCCTGGACCCACAGGCCCCCCGGTGGGTTTTTCTTGCTTTTAATCCCTCCATTGTTTCACCTGACATGTGTCATTGTGTATAATTTGATAGTATATATAAATATATACTGTATACATAGGATTAAATAATTAATAGCTGACAGAAGGCTCTTAGGTATGATCTCCCTTATAATGAACTCCATGCATTCATTTTGACACTAGAGGGCACTAAAGAATATCATAATGGTGGTTATATTTGGAAATACCTGGACGAAGTGCAATAGCTGCAGTACTGTTGGCCGACCTGTTTTAGAAAGGCAAAATAAATAAAAGTAGAAATGCATAGATTGATGGGCCTATATTTTGGAATAATCCTACTTTACCGTGACTGTAAGGTAGTACTCTTCTAACAGCCCTCTGAAGATGATGGATTGTTTGGTGGTTGTGTACAGTACATGTCATATGTGTAAAATGTGTTCCTCTCATCCGTGTGTTCCTGGTTCAGGGTCCTCCAGGAGCTCAGGGATCCACTGGACAACGAGGCTTTAAAGGCAGACGGGTAAGTATGCTCTACAAGCTCCTATCATCCCACCGATATGACTGCCCCAAAACGGGAAATGATGGTGTTACAGCAGAAAAATCAGTCACACAGCACAGAATATAAATGAAATACTAGGATACACTATACAGTACATACATACAAAACACATGAAATATACTTGAAATAATAGTAATAATAGGAATAAATTACAAGAACAAATATTTGAATTATACAGGAGAGGAATATAAAAATGTGCCACTGCTTAAACAGTATGCTACAATGTAAATAAACCAATGGTGCAGGTTGCACTTAGTGCAGTATGGTGGTGTCTCAGAGTCTCACTATGTTGCCTCTCATTGATGATCTCCCCCCATACACCCTGCAGGGATATGCAGGCCCTCCAGGATTTGACGGCGAGCCCGGTGTGCCAGGAAATCCAGGAGAGCCAGGACCAGCAGGTCATCCCACCCACCCTGGGGTGAGTTTAGCTCTGAGTCGATGACAAAATCCGCATAGTTCATAGAGAAGAAAAAAGCTCTATCTTAACAGTGTTTTGAACATTTATCTGAATTAAATGTATTCCCAAAAGGGCAACCTGGTGTCCCAGATGGCTTCAGGTTTTGGTGAGAAGTCTAGTCTGGCTGGGATGGTATCAGGAACACGCGTGAGTGCTGCACACCAAACATATATGCAGAGTTGGGAAGTGTGCTATAATGTACATATAATGAGGACGCTATAATGTACGATTTTAAGCACGCTGTATGACATGTTATAGGGTGAAACTGGACCAAGAGGACCCCCAGGCTCAACTGGAAGTCAAGTAAGTTTTGGCGTCATAGCAAATATTTAAAGGCTTAACTTTGATGTGATTTATTACCTCCTGTCATCAGACTTGATGTACGAACTCTGTACATCTCCATGTATCATAAGTGTCTGTCATTAATATCCTGTTCAGGGTCCACCTGGAGTTCAGGGAACCCCAGGAGAGGGTGGAGATCCAGGACCAATGGTAGGGACTTTTCTGCTTCTCCATATGTTATTTTATATCTAATGTTCATTTATCCACGTCAAGCATCCATGGGGAGTCATTGGTGTTTCTAAACCTGCGATGTTAGAATAACATGTGAGTGTGCAGAATTTTGTGAAAGTTAAGTGACGTCTCCTTGGGTTGGTCCCCAGGGTGAGCCGGGTCATCGAGGACAAGATGGGCCTCCGGGAAAAACTGGTCCTGATGTGAGTCGAGCATACACGCATCCTCTTGAAAGTGCAGAATATACTTTTGATATTCTCAGTAATTATATATCAGTAATGATCCATCTCGGTTCTCCTGCTCAGGGAGAACCTGGACCTGACGGTGCTCCGGGAGAACCAGGATTTCCAGGATCTGTGGTAACCAATCACCTCCCAGCATTCATACCAACATTGCGTAAATTATAATATCAATAATCCTTATTAAGTAGCACAGTCAAGCCCTGGACTTCACATCTGCCCAATGCATGCACTATATATTCTTTTCAAAATATGCGCTCAACACATTCAGCCTTTTTTTTTTTTAAATAATGCATCCGTTACTTAGCATGTATACATTTATTTTTCTGTATTGTATTTATTTAATATTCATGTTTAACATGCCTGTTACTGTGTACCTTTTAACAAGGCAAATTCCACATAAGTGTACTTATTGAGGCAATAAAACCTTTTCTAATCATGTATACTGTTTTTTGATCCCCGGTGGAGAAATTATTATTATTTTTTTTTTTTTTAAGAAAGCACAGAGACACACACACACACACACACACACACAGGACCCAATACACACATGGAGAGGTGTCAGAGTTAGTGGGGGGTTTAGCACCTTGCTACCAGTCCACACTCTGTTCTTTGGTCCACACTGGGACTTGAACAAACAACCCTCTGGGTCCTAACCCAACTCCCTCAGCCACTGCCATCCCACTTCTGATCCTGTCATGAGGAAACAGAGGGGGGGGGTAGTTAAATCTGCGTGCACTCTTATTCGTAATCTTATCTAACGTATGAACAGTCACCACTTATTATGACTTGTAGACATGTTTTCTCACCCAGTGGGTTTTTGTGTGTTTGATTTCAGGGTCCACGAGGGTTCCCGGGACTTCCAGGTCACCCAGGACTGAAAGGCCATAAGGTAAGTCACACTGTTGCCTAGCAATGCATGCTCCCTGATCAAAAGTGGTACAATGCCTCACTTTTCCTGACTATGTTTCATGCTTTTATGTACGTTTTTTTTTGTATTTATATCTCCCCAACAGGGACATGCTGGTCTTCTGGGGCCAAAAGGCGAGTCTGGACCTGCTGGAGCCAAGGTGGATAGTTGTCATCTAATGTTGTGGTTCTCAAATTGGACGATTCTTTGTATTATTAATATTAAGATTATTATAAAGAGTCGTGTGTGAAAGACAAAATTGCTAAGAATGCTAATGATTTCACGTAATGATCTTTTCCTAATGTCGAATGAAAGTCTTTAATCCGCTGTTTCTTTTTTGTTTTAAACTGCACATTTCCAACCCGCATTGTTTCGGTGTCTTTGCACCCTGCAGGGTAAATCTGGCACTCCGGGGGCAATGGGTGCTCCAGGCCCAGTGGTAGGCAACACCTCCAGTACATCACAACTCACCACCACAGCATTTCATACAGATGTCATTCATACAGATGCTGAGCTCATGTTCTGTTGTGTTCAGGGACCGGCGGGCATGCAGGGAGAAAGAGGCCGAGCCGGACCAACTGGTCCTGTGGTAAGGAAAGCAAAACCTCTGTGTTCATTTAGGAGAAAGCGCAAAAAAGGATGTTGCAGGATTGAGACACTTTCTTTCCCTTCCAGGGCAAACGGGGTGCAGCCGGCCATGTCGGCAAACCCGGTCCTCTGGTAAGGACTTCTCAGTACTGTAGAAATGTACTTAGATAAATTGGGAATAAGGTTATCGCCGTTCTCTCTGCAAGAAAATTAGTTTACACACTTCCCAAAAGGGTAGCATTATTATTTACAATTCTACTTACTAGTCTACTTTATTGCATCACTAGTTTTGGACAGGACGTTTTATGTTTTTTTTTGCAACTGAGCCAACTCAGCAACTAGTTATGAATATTTAATAAAAGTTCCTTTCACTACAGGGCCCAATAGGAATCCCCGGTGTTGCAGGATTTCCCGGGAACCCAGGAATAAAGGTGAGATTGTTCACAACGTTGTAGAACTGTAGACTAGAAACACTTTGAGAAGAGTGGAGACGTAACATAAACCATTTTTATCATGGGTCTTATTTATCTGACAGAGAAATCTTGAATTCTCTCGTAGTAAATTTGAGATCTTGGCAGAACTTTCAAACCAATACTGTGACGGTTGCAAAACATAAACATGCATTGACCCTTACTGCAGTTCATTACGCCCCACGATACCCTGCAGGGCTGATGGATGAAAGCCAGAACAGATAACTGTTGATAAAGGTTACAAGTGAGAAAAGAAAAGACTTGTTTTCTTCTACTGATCCTCGACATGCTGCCAAACCATGCCCAAATCTGAGCTCCTAAATTTAAAAAAAAGACCTTGGAAATCGCTTTTAGAAAAAAGTACTGAATCTGAGTTCTGGTGCAGGGAGAACAAGGGCCAACGGGGGTCCGAGGAAGTCCAGGACAGCAGGGACCCAGAGGAGACGCCGGTCACGTAGGCCCCCCCGGGCCGCAGGGGCAGCAGGTGTGTTACAAAGCCATCACTCCGTCTTTCTTTCAAACCTGTGTTAGTGTTGGACTGTATCAGGCTTTAGACTATTAATGATGAGTTAATATTTTGCTTTTATTAGGGTGCCTCAGGACCTGATGGAGCTCAAGGCAGTCGCGGCCAAGCAGTAAGTACACCTATGTACTATCGGTTTGTAGACCCTGTGAATCTGTTGTGGAACTGGTCATATGTAACTTTCAGTTGGTGTTAATTCTAGCGGCTGTTTTAAATAATTGTTAAAACACTCATATACAGCTCATGGTGACATTTTGACTTTAAAAAAATGTTAAAAATCACAAATGTTACAGCTTTGATAATTAGTAGCACACAATATGTAGCAGTAATTTTTGTGTATATTATAACTGGGTTGGAGCTGCAACTAATAACTATTTTAATTATCTCTAAATCTCCGGGTCATGTTCTTGATTAAACTTTCAGTTGTCCGGTCTATATAATGTTGTAAAGGTCTTTTCTTTACAGGACTTCATCACTCACTGTATATCACAGAGTTAGCGTTACCAGGAGGTTATGTAGTAGTTTACAATAAGTAAATAAGTCACAAATGCATTGTTGCATACGTTAACTTACTTTACTTACTACTATGTGTCGTAAATCATTTTGTTTCATTTTGTGGGAAAAATCTGACCCTTGCGAAGACATTAATAACAACTTATTACAAACAGCGTTCTTTTTTCCCTTAGAGTCTGGTTTGCTGTTGCAGGTTATTTATGATCATCAGATGAAAAATCACACTGTTTTAGAAACATTAAGTTACATATAGAACCTTTTTTAATGAACGTTTTTATGAAATGTGTATCTTTTCCCCAGGGTCTAGCAGGCGTCCAGGGTCCAGCAGGGCTGTTGGGGGCACCCGGCCCCCCCGGCCCCCAGGGAATGACAGGAACATCCGGACCAAAGGGCCAATTGGTACCTTTCTAGCCCTGTAGTAAGTCTCTGTCTCCATTTCCTTCTCTTCTACCCGTACCTCTAATGTTTGATCCTGTTTCTCAGGGCGAAGGTGGACTGCCTGGATTCAAAGGAGAAGCTGGGTTTAAGGGAGAAAGAGTAAGTCCCTTTACCACTCTAAAAATAAAGACCACAAAAGTTGATTGGAGGAGACTGACTGATTATTGGTTGCTGGGTTAGGGTGACCATGGTGCTCCGGGTCCGCTGGGCCCGATGGGAGAGGACGGGAAGCGTGGCCCCCGAGGTGATGCTGGATCCATCGGGCCTCCAGGATCTCCAGGGGAATCAGTGAGTCAACTTTGACTTCATCTTTTCCATCCTTTTTTATCAGAGAGTATGTTTCATGATCTTACTTCCATCCTGAAACTCCAATCTGGAAACATTTGTTTGTTTGTTGTAGGGCGCTCCAGGAAACCGCGGTTTCCCAGGTGCAGATGGACTACCAGGCCAGAAGGTGAGTTCCCTTCAAAATGCAGACAACGGAAGAACTGAACCGCTGTTGTTAATTGTGATTTTTCTCAACCGTGCCATTGGTTCCATCAGGGAGCCCAGGGGGAAAGAGGACTGACCGGGTCGGGCGGCGCCAAAGGTTTAGATGGAGATCAAGGACGTAATGGGGAGCCAGGTTTAACAGGAGCTCGGGTAAAGCAAACATATCCAATATTGTCATTTAATGTCCGTTTTGGCAGTAACAAAACTTCCTGTGTGTGACAGGAAATTTTAGACTTGCTTTTTGAGCAACTTGAATTTAGCAGAAAGTCTTTGAGTCGTGGAGGGGTTTAACTGTTCACCTTGATGGAGTGATGTAGAAGTGGACTCCTGGGTGGGTCAGTACGCCGTGATGTCACTGTTGGGCGTGGTTTCATGTGCAACAGACCTACACGCAGAAAGGGCTGTGAAATACTGCTTTTCCACCCAGTCTTAAGACACTCCCACAACAGTTTTTGATAAATTGTCCCATGGTTTTCAATCCCCTCCCTCTCACCTGTGAGTGTTTTTTGAGTAGGAACATAAAGCACTTTGTTTATACAAGCTTCACATGAAAAATAATGACCAAACAGGTTTTACACCGCATCAAATCTACATTAAATATAACAACAAATATCAGGAATAATGCTCCATGTTAAATTACTAAACAATATTTATTGAATATTGACTATTGAGAACAAGGTTATCTGATGTTGTTCTGTATCCGTGTCTGATTCCCAGGGTCTGACGGGACTGATTGGCGCCCAGGGATCAGAGGGAAAGCAAGGACCAATGGTACGCCAAGCTTTTTCTTCATTTACATTCACTGCATACCAAAACAATGAAATAGAAAGGTATCTTCCCGTGCATGTATTAAAATTATCATCTGTCTCTCCAGGGCTCAGCAGGAGACGATGGCAAGCCAGGCCCAGCTGGCTCTACAGGAAACCGAGGTTCAGCCGGACCCATGGGTCTGCCGGGCCCTAAAGGCTTTGCTGTCAGTATATGTTTATGTACTGTAACTTAAATAAATTGAGAGATACTGTGCAGATGTTCAGATGATGACTTCTGTGGTTTCTGATTTGAAGGGTGATGCTGGGAAGACCGGAGAAGCTGGCAGCTCTGGGCCTCCAGGCCAACGGGCAAGTTGTTTTTAGTATTGATACAAAGTCCTTTTAATACTAGAGATGTTCCATTAACGAAGAATGAGAAAAGCCTCTGATACTGCCTGAAATACTGTATCGCTGGAATTCATGCATCTATGCGATACCACCTAGTTTAAGTCTACGTTAAAGTACTTTGTTTATGTTCTTCACAAGTTCAGGGATAGGAAATCGGTATCAGGAAGCAAGAAATGTATCGGAGCATCTCTACTTCATAATAAATCTTAAAATCATCAGTCCAAATGTCCTGATAGATGCTGTTTGTGTCTTCTAGGGGGTGAACGGGAAAGACGGAGAGGAAGGCGCTGCTGGCCCAGCCGGCCCAGCGGTAAGCATCCATCGTCAGTGATGTGATAACACCATGTCAGCAGGATTTTACATTCTGTTTTCTTTCCTCCAGGGTCCTGCAGGAAAGAGAGGAGAGCAGGGACCACAGGGGCTGCATGGTTTCCAGGTACATCTCATAATCTACTCATAATAAATTACTCATAATATGTAATTCCTGTTATTAGCATTACATTTAAAACATTTGAAAAATGATTTTGTGTTTTTTAGGGTTTGCCCGGTATGCCAGGACCACCTGGAGAGTCAGGAAAACCAGGGGCTGAGGTACGGTTTCTATAGAGATTACACTTGCATTTGTTTTGATTAGCCATCAAATCCTATATTGAACAATAATATGTCATACGGATAACGAGCAGTTCTTTTCAGCATATTACATTAAGCCTAATGTGTTTTTCCCAGGGTCTTGCTGGAGAGGCAGGTGCAGCTGGAGCTACAGGTCGGAGGGTAAGTCCACTACCATTCTCAAATGGGCTTAATATAGGCTCTCAATATGTCGGGTTTTATCAACTGGTGCCATAGACGCATCACGAAAGGCTGCCACACATTGGGAAAGACACTCTTCTTTTGTGAGTGAATATTAGTAGAAACTAAGCGTCATAATGTAACTGTCATTCTTTTTTAGTGGTGCCTTTTAAATCCAATTTGAGGTTCAATTTGTTAAATAAAATGTTGGAAATGATTTTCTTTCATTTCAGCTATACACTGTTTTTCTTATCTGTATTAGCTTTGTTTTATTATTCTCCTTATCATATTTTTGAGTAATAAAAAATGTCAAAATAAGCTTTTCATTGTGCAGTGTAAGCTGTGTAAGCTGTGTAAGCTGTCTTTACTGTGCATGTGACAACGAGCCTCTTGAATCGTGGTTGTCCTTGCAGGGTGAACGAGGCGCTCCAGGAGAGAGGGGTGAAATCGGACCCAATGGTCTGCAGGGACCCAAAGGTAGTCCGGGTGGACCAGGACCAGATGGGCCCAAGGTATTGGACCCATAGCAACCCTGACTCTTCAAGTACCAAATCCCTACATAATGTTTATTATTATTATTATATTTATTTACAATAAACCTAATCTGTGACACTTTTCTCCCTGTACGTTTAGGGTAGCATTGGTCCAAAGGGCGCTGCCGGAGAGCCAGGAGGTCCAGGACTTCAGGGGATGCCAGGGGAGAGAGGCTTATCAGGACCTTCAGGCCCAAAGGGAGATGCAGTGAGTTAAAGATTTCTCCACTGACATGACCCTGAGTAGAGCAGCATATCTGCTCCTCGTGTCCCAATTTCTCTGTCCTCATGTGTTTGATGCATCAAGTCTGAGCCGGGTCTTTGGAGTCTTGTCAAAAGTAATACTGGGAAATGTGGGAAAGAGAGGAAGAGTTTCTGGTGTGTTGAACCTGAGGCACTGATAAGGTTAACTTCTCCTGACAGGGCTCTGTTGGAGAGAGCGGAGCCGAGGGGAAAGCCGGAGCTGACGGAGCACGGGTGAGTCGTCAGGACACAAGATCATGCTGCAGAAGAAGAAATCCTTCATCTGACCCCACTAAGACTAAAAACATTCACAGGCAGTGGCTGGCAATCTTACAATTGAGCTTTCTGTTGTGTAATATAACATTTATTGTTTTCTTATATAGCGCTTTAGACTTAGACTAGACTTAGACTTAGCTTTACATGGTACTTAAAGACACTTGACAATAAAACCAGCGCATTAAAAAGACATGACGCATGAAACAACACATAAAACGAGCATATAAAACTACCAGTAACTGACAGTGGATAATATGTAAGACTATTACAGGTGAAGAGGTGTGTGCAGTATCAGAAATGACATTGATTTGTGTAATGAGTGATATTTTACTTATAATATATACGTTTTTTTTCTTTTATTCAAAGGGTCTTCCTGGTTCTGTTGGACCTGTCGGTCCCAGTGGACCCAATGGAGAGAAGGTGAAAAAACAATCTGCAAAATCACAAAAAATCACACAATATTTGACTGAAATTGAGAAAAAGAACAGTGTAACTGTGTCGGAGTTATAGGAGTCCGCTTTTGTATTAAAAGTTGGACACCCCTCTGTAAAAGGACTTTTTGTTAAGTCCAGATTTTAATAAAAAGATACTTTAATGCCATGTTTTAGGAAAGTATTGTTTTACAATTTACTGGAATTATTTGATCTCTTTTAATTCAGGGAGAAACTGGCCCACAAGGACCTGCAGGACGCCGAGGCACCAGAGGAATCCCCGTCAGTGGAACATTTTATTTTACTATTAAATTGGAAACAAATTGTTGTTTTTCTTTGATTGGCTGTACGTCCATTTTCTTCTTCATAAAGTGTGTGTGTGCGTGTGTGTGCTTGTGTGTGTGTGTGTGCGCGTGTGTGTTGATATGAACAGGGTTCTTCTGGTGAGCCTGGTCCAACGGGTGCTGTCGGCTTCCCTGGGACTTCTGTAAGTGGCCGCTAAAGACGGGGCAGTCATGAATACCCATGAGTAAACCAATAAAAGGCTAAATTATCTTGCTGTTTGGTTCCCAGGGTCCTGATGGTCAGCCTGGGGTTAAAGGTGAAATTGGCGAAGCCGGACTGAAGGGAGAGGGAGGGTCACCTGGACCCCAGGGGATGGCTGGGAAAGCTGGAGGACAGGTAAACGCACTGTCAAAAACATGTCATACAAGTCAGTTGAATACATTGGATCCATCCCCAACTGCTACTCGTGTGTGTGTATATGTGTGTTTCTAGGGACCAGTTGGTGTGACTGGACTGAAAGGTGCTAGGGGAACACAAGGTGCAACGGTGAGTTAGACTCCATATTTCAACATTTGCTATTTCTTAGTTCATGACCTTGGTGTGTTCCCAGTCTTTGTTATTATCATTAAACCAGGTCTTATTTTTGTCCCTCTGTCCATCAAAGCCCTAAATGGCAAGCCTGCCTAACTCCTGAAATGCTGCTTTTGTGTTAAACACACACACATACATTTTTACTTTTCTTTTACCAGGATCTTATGTTGATAAGGCGACTGACGACTGTTATGTGTTGTACATCAGGCAGTGGGCTGTTGTGTTGATCATGTCACTGCAGAGTGATGTAACACTCTGTATATAGTCAATATGTTGTGTTGAGTTCTTTAAACAGCACGTACTGTTTGTTTGTCCAAGACAGATTTCCTGCAAGCCATAAAAAGATCTTTATCAATCTCACTAGAAGTGTTTCCTTCCCACAGGGATCCGCTGGTTTCCCTGGGCTGCCTGGAGGAGTTGGACCAGCTGGCTCTGTTGTGAGTTCATTGCTTCTAAGGGTTCACCAATCTGCATGATATCAATGAGACTCTTCCCAGTGTGTCAGTCTCACACCTGCACTGGGTTCATCAAGTCACATTTAGTATTTTTAAAGTTTGGATTAGAGAAAAGATTGTGTGTGTGTTTCAGGGTGCTGTTGGCGCCGACGGGCCTATAGGTGCTCCAGGAAAGCAGGGACCTCCTGGGATTATTGGGGAGAACGGACCCACAGGACGTCAGGGAGAGAGCGGACCTTCGGGTGCACCGGGCAGCTCTGGAGAGAAGGGAGAATCTGGAGAGGACGGCGCTCCGGTAAGATGATCATCTTTAAGTTTGGGCTGAGTCGGACACACAGATCCTGAGATGTTTCAATGGCTTCTTCTTGCACTGTTTTAGCGTTGTGTACGTGTTTGTACTGTCAATGTTTTACATGGTTTCTATATGTCTCTTTTATGTTCTTGTCATTATTTGTTGTCATTACAGCCTGCCCTGTCAAAGACAGTTTTTCTTACGTTGTCTGTTGATGTGTTTCTATTTCAGGGGCCTGATGGGCCTCCAGGACCTGCTGGCACCACAGGACAGCGAGGGATTGTGGGTCAGCCTGGACTGAGAGGAGAGGCGGGCGTGCTGGGACTGCCCGGTCCTGCTGTACGTCTTCCTTCTGACAGCGTTGGCTGGTCCTTGTTTTAGCCACACAGAGCGAGACTATGTCTCTGTGATGAAACTGATTCATTCTTTATATTTATCTACTCATCAGGGTCCGCCTGGAAAAGCTGGAGCTGCTGGAGTTCAAGGTGGCAAAGGGCCTTCTGGTGGAGCTGGTTTACCGGGAGCCACGGGGCCAAGAGGAGAGCCTGGCCCTGAGGTTTGTCAAGCATTTAGCTGATGTTTTTTAAATTTGAAGTCACTTTTCAGTCACTGCTGCTTTTTTATGAAAACATGAACCACTGTATGACTTAAAAAAATACTTTCTGACTATTCGACTCATTTCAAAATATGGTATATCAAAGCCAAACTATCTGAAAAAATGCAATAATATATCAGATTGTTTATTTACATGTATTTATATATTATTTAATATGGCAGCAGCATGTGAACACTTGCTTTAGGGAAGACAACTATTGGGAAAAACAACTGGACAATTGAATACAAATTAAATTAAGATAGAAATCTCATCTCTGTAACGCATCAATATAATTGTTTCTTTGCTGATGACTCCGCTTTTATGTTACACTTCTGAACTTTAAGTTTTCCCTGTGGGAAGTTAACCAAGTCTTTATCTGTGTTTTATCAGGGAATCGCTGGAGCGGAGGGGCCTCCTGGGAGGGACGGTCTCGTAGGGGAAAGGGTAAGATGAAATATATGGCACATTTAGTCCCCTACACTAATGGCACCTTGTATACAGCTGTGTGTACTATTCACTGGTGTGTGTGTGTGTGTGTGTGTGTGTGTGTTCTCAGGGAGATAAGGGCAACAGTGGTCCAGAGGGTCTGGCTGGAGCTCCCGGGTCTCCAGGGACGGAGGGTCCTGTGGGAATGACGGGGAGTCCAGGACAGAGAGGCGATAACGTGAGTTCCTCAAACACAAATACAACTCAGTTCAAGTAAATGTCAACCACATATCTGTCTGTTGATCCCATCACAAATGCCAAGTCGACTCGGTCATATCTTTCTGCTTGTTTTGAGTTTAGGGTGCCAGAGGCTCCTCTGGACCCCAAGGATCACCTGGAGTACGGGGAAAAGTGGTAAGCATGACAATTTTTTACCTTATTGAAGCCTCAAAAACAACAATTTAACACTTTCTAATCAGTGTAAAACAATGAGTTTTCCAATCACGTGTTTAATTGTCATCCTGTGTCTCATTTTAGGGCCCTCAAGGACCACAGGGAGAGAAAGGAGCAGCTGGAGAACAAGGAGAGAGGGGTCAGAAAGGACACAGAGGTTTCACTGGACTCCATGGTTTGCCAGGAACAACTGTAAGGAAAATGTGTATACATTAGACCACTCAAAATACTTCAGATACTACTATGTCTAGTTAGTTCAGGGAAACATTGATACTGAAACATTGACATATTCATTTCTATTTCAGGGCCAACAAGGGGAGATGGGAGCAACGGGTATCGTTGGACCAGCTGGGCCGAGGGTAGGTGTAAAATATCACAGTGCTTGGAATTTTAATATCAGTCTACGTGCAGCTCTGCCTTACTTTACAGTGGGGGTGACTCCCTCTTTTACCGTCTAGGGTCCTCCAGGAGTGTCTGGTCCCCCTGGAAAGGAAGGAAACATCGGTCAGCCTGGACCAATGGGCGCTCCCGGAAGCAGAGGCTCCATCGGGGACATCGGCGCACATGTGACACAAGATTACTTTTTTACATTATAAACAATCATCTTATTGGTATTATCCTCAGAGTGACTTTGATGTTGTGTTATCAGTTAACTCGCTGAGCTAAACATCGTCCTCATTAGAGCGGCTCGGCTGAGAAACAGGAAGCAATCACTGTTAAATGCTTGCTTGCAAACATTATTTTGTGACTACTTAAACCTCATTAGCTGAAGCAGATGGCAGTTATTTTGTTTCCTGACCCAATTTTTTTTTTTCAGGGTCCGCCTGGCGATGCCGGGCCATCTGGCCCCCCAGGCCCCCCCGGACCACCCTCCACAGCTATGGAAGACCTTTTCGCTGCCCCTTACGATTACGACGGGAAAGGCACTGTGCCAGAAGCTGTGGAGTTTGTCGAGGACGATGTGGCTGCGGATCCTCCTCCACTTCCAGACATGAATAGAGATGAAGCCCTTCCCAATAAGAACTCTGTCCTCTTGCGTGCAGACACGGGAGTCCACGCCACGCTGAAGACCCTCAGTGGACATCTGCGGAACCTCCGCAGTCCTGACGGCAGCCAGATGAACCCCGCCAAAACCTGCCAGGACATCAAGCAGTGCTACCCTCAAAAACAGAGCGGTGGGCTCTTTTTCTAAAGTTTTCTGTTTCTTATTTTCTAAAAAGATTTTTCCATACATGTTTGTTTGTTTATTTATTTATTTAACCTTGCACATTTCATACAGGTGAGTACTGGATTGATCCAAATCAAGGAAGCACAAAAGATGCCATCAGAGTTTTCTGTAATATGGAAAGCGGTGAGACCTGCATCTCCGCCAATCCGGCCAACATTCCCCGCAAAGCCTGGTGGACGAAATCCATTCCCAGTGCCAACAAACCCGTCTGGTATGGAGCAGACATGAACAGTGGAACCAGAGTAAGAAATGAAGACTTAGGCATTCTGTTGAAGCTTTAAAATCTTTATTGGGGTTGTTTTATTAGTAATCATGCCAACTTGACATCTGATTTCAGTTCCGCTATGGAAATACGGAGGAGCAGCCCAATGCCGTGGCGGTTCAGCTGAAGCTGCTGCAGCTTTTGTCCAAAGAGTCTCACCAGAGCATCACCTACCACTGCAGGAACAGCGTGGCTTATAAAGACGTGAAGAGCACCAACCTGAAGAAAGCTCTGGTCCTCCGAGGCTCTAACGGCCAGGAGCTGAGAGCTCAAGGAAACAACCGCCTCCGATACACCGTCATCGAGGACGGCTGCTCGGTAAGTCCTCACAGAATCCTCAGATTCAACCGAGAGCCATTGGTAGGGTCGGGCATCGGGAATTGGTTTTAACTGGGAATGGTTCCTTAATGGATAAAGTTTGTAATTGTTTATCATCGGTTGCAAGTGAACGTGCACAAGTTTTGGACTCCGTAGGCGCTTGTTGTGTTGCAGCCATGGAGCATGTGACTCGTTTCAACACCATCCCTCAAAGAATCGGAATCAATGAGAACCGTAATTTAAAGGAAGAATCTGAATTGTTGAGTTGTTGAACTTAAAATGATGCCCAACCCTAGGGATTGGAAGACACTCTTACTGATTAATCTGGCTTTCTTTTCTCTCAGATCTCAAACGGAGAGTGGGGCAAGACAGTGATTGAGTACAGGACTCAAACCTCGGCCAGGCTGCCCGTCGTGGACGTGGCCCCAATGGACGTTGGAAAGCCCGATCAGGAGTTCGGCCTGGACATTGGCCCTGTGTGCTTCTCCTAAAACCAACGCAAAATGGACAGAAACAGCCCTTTTTTGGAGGAGTGACATCATCATCAGAAAATTATAGCACATGGACTCCTCTTTCTGTGAGCATACAAGTCGACGGTTAGATTTTTCTACACATGGTTGCATTTCCCATAAGCGGTTGAAGTCTCTGCTGTGTCTGCTAGAGCTGTGTGACCGGTAGGACATAATTTATTTACCTTTTCAATAGATATACAATCTGGAGCACCAGTACTCCGCAGGGAAATGCATGTGTGTGGAAAAGATAAAGTCTGAGGTGCTAACATGAAACGTGAACGAAAACGAGGAGTTTAGAGGGATTGTAAACTTGCATAAACTGGAAAAAGAGCCAATAATATTAAAGTTTAAAGAGATGTGGTCTAAGAGCAGATTGCATAAGAACTGTTCATAGCCAATAAAAACCTTTTCATTTGGCCTTTTATTTCCAGCACATGCACGTCCAGAAGCCGGGATATGGCAAGAGTTAATATAGCAATAAGTAGTTCTTAACTTTAATGGAATAAAAACTGAAAATGATGCTTGAACCTAAATTATTAAGTTCTGTGCAAGAACTCATTTACGCTTTCAACCGAAAACCTTTTAACTCCTTTAAAAAAAATCAAACTGTAAATGCAACATATGACTGTAAATTGCAAATAATTTGTTTGTTGTTGACTTTGGGTGTGGAATAAATGTCTTTCTTTGGAGTGACTGTGGTCAAACCAAAGCAGGAAAGTTGAATAAACACTCGGTTCCCCCCTCAAGAGCGGCCATATTTAGAGTTTAAATGAGCTCAGAACTGATCCCAAACCAAACCATGTCACCGCGAGAGGGAGACAAATCAGAGCTGACTGCTTTCACCTGACATCCCAGATGGAACGCTTCTTCATTAGATGGACTTTGAAATGACGAAGCAGCAGGGCTCTGGGGGTAGAGCAGTAGTAAACATGTGTCTTATGATACATCAGCTCACATTTCAGACCTGGATTTCTGCTGTAGCCACCCTGCATTAGTGCTCATCTCTTAAAATACAGCAACATCGGTTTATTGATACACAAAGCAACACAAAAGCCCACAGTAATGTCAGCTTGAACTGTGTCCTGGCTGCATGCATATGGGTGTGATCGAATGAGATGAAAACGGAGGTGGAGAGAGGGAGAGAGAAGGCGTCCTTACAGGAAGAAAAAGAGGCAAAGTTCAGGCAGCACATGTTTGTGGGTCGACCTCTCCTCTCGGCGCTTGCTGAGAGACGTGACACTCTCACCGTTTCCTGCAGCCCGGGCTCGCTCCACATCTGTCGAGGTGGTCATTTTTAGACATGGCTGCTATTTTCATTTCATGCACGGAAAGTTTCAGCAGAGCAGGTAGAAGTGTGGCTGAAAGGATCTAAACTGCGAGATCTGTTTTTTTTCAATATTGCTCAAGGCGATATACTCGTTAAAATCCGCGTTTGAAATTCAAACCTAGGCACACTTGTTTTTCCTGAAAGTGTAGTTTATATTTTAGGTTTCACAGCCTCATAGTAAATAAAGAAGAAAAGCAAAAGCAAAAGCACATGACCACAGAACATCCCAGCCATCAGACTAACTAATTCCTTTCTTTTTTGACGAATTAAGAGTTTGACCAGATGATGGTGCAGACGGACAGGTCGGGGGGGATTACCAAAGTTATTAGTGTACATCTGATACATTCATCTGCTCCTGCTTGCTTGCTTGCATGTATACTTTGAAGTGTCCCTGTAAGTCTGATTTAGTTTGTGCCTGCTTCCCCTAAACCTGGACTGTTGGAGTCTGCGACCCTGAGATGACTTGGCAGCGACGCCCAGATCCTGACTGGGGTGTCTCTTGTTCGCCGAGGAGCCTCGATGAGATTTCCCAGCTACTCCTTTTCCTTCCTGTGCACCCTCCAACCCCACCTCACTGACACCCCCACCCTCCCAAACACTTAAAGAACACTGGGAACTGTTGGCTTTAATTAATCTTGCAGGCATGAAAATGCTGGACAAAAAAAAAGCACCCAAGGGTGAGGGGAATGCAGGGGATACATCCCCCCCCCCCCAATATGTATAAGAGGTAGATTTTCTTATAAAGGGGGCTAAAAACGTACGGAAAACAAGACCTGTGTCTACTTTGCTAGAAGGAGGAAAGAAAGATGAAGTCAGTTGGCGAGCTGTTAAACAGAAAACAGGAGATCTGCTCTACAGGACAAAAGAAAGAAAGAAAGAAAGAAAGAAAGACACGAGTGTGAAAAGTAAAGATGTGACTACTTGGGATCTGTCTTTTCTGTAGATTTAAACTTTGGAGCGTCTGGCTTTAACAAGCTCTCATTCTCTAACAGATTTGTTGTTGACGTGATTCCCAAAAGAAAACATTGTGACACATGTGATGTTGTGAATATGCAGAAAGTTTAGAATTGGTAAATTGTTGGATTAAAATTCCCCAGATATCGGGAAATTAGGTGTTTGATGCTAAAAATGTTACAGGGGAGGACACCCACACCCACGGTTACAATGCCCCCCCCCCCCCCCCCCCCCCC
>NC_048430.1:922664-953866 GCF_013103735.1 Etheostoma cragini
CCCCCCCCCAAACCCCAATGTTGGTTGTAGGTTTTCTCTACATGATAAAAAATCAATCACTATAAAATTGAAACACACAAAAGCCAGTTTGATTCTCTGTTTCTCTCTCTCTTACACACACACACACACACACACACACACACACACACACACACATACCTTCTCCTCCACCGGCTAATGTCGAAGCTGATCAAAAGGGAAGTGGGCTGCTCTAACATCCCACCTTTTCCCAGATCATGAGAGGAGCATGTGCCTGGTGGCAGGGGAGAGAACAATGGCAGGAAACCGGGAGAGGAGCGAGGGAGTTCCTGTTGGCAGGACCACGCTGAAGACAAATGCGGCGACGCGCCTCGTTCAAGTGGGTACTGGCCCGCCGCCCTGGGCTGTACGAACCGGGCTCTTTAGAACTGTAATAAGCTTATTGTTTGAGATGTTTTTGAAGAGTTTGACTCCAAGTGTCTGACGTTTGAAGGGCGGGACGTCTTAGATGTACTGCCGCGGAACAAAGTTGCTTGCAAAGCAATTATAATAACCTTCATCGTTATTTCCTAGGTCCCTCTCATAACTGTAGTTCATGTTTGGTTCTAGTCGTCCTTTTCAGGCGGTCTTGGTTTCCTTGGTTCCCACAAGAGTTCATCTACAAGCCTACATGAACAGAACAGGCAAACCCCCCAGAATCCATCTGAACCCAACCCAGGAATGTGTATCAGCTCTTTGAATGATAACTGTGGTTTATTAAAACTTGGATCATATTTTCGTAGGATCGGCTTTTGTTTTAATCTTTGCAACAGTAGAAATATTGTAGTCAACAAGTGTTGACAACAGAAGAATTTTGCAACCCAAACCCCAGAAAGGAGGTCGAAACATGAGCAATTAAAAACATTTAAATCTCTGATGTAGCAGAAGTCCGGCAGGTTTTTCTTCATTTTTTTTCTGTTCATTTCGATTGCTGCTGCAGCTTTATTACTACAGGTGATGACATCTATGAGGGCTCACAGCTGCAAAGGACCCAAAAACTAAACAAAAGAAGTACGAACACTGCACCCCTGGCCAGAACTCTGGAAATGAACTCTCCACATGATGTATTCACACTTTTGTTCATGACGTCCCCTCCAGTAACACCAAAGCAGACAACCAAGTGTTGACATCACTCTGTGATGATCTGCTCAGATAATTCCTAACCCTGCAGCAGCGGTCTGAAAGGAGCGAGGCAGTGAGCGGCAGACTTCCTGCGATCCCACCCAGACCCGGGTCACATCCATACGGCCGGGCCACATAGCTCACCCCAACCCCTGTAGCCTATACTGCACACCCTCCACGCCCTCAGACACAGCCAAGAACTATTCCATTGTTCTCAAGAATGAAACATCCCCATGCAGAAGTGGTCAGATCCAGATCACGCTATATGGGCCAGATGTGTGTGTGTGTGTGTGTGGTATGTGCGTGTCTGCATGCATGGCAGTTTGTTTTAACCAGATAATTCTGCATAATACAGCGGAGTTACTGGAAACAGCTGCAGCATATTCTTTCAAGTTTGAGTCACGCTTCCTTTGAAAAAAGAAAAAGTGCATCTCTATCTTTAAGCAGTGTTGCTGATTGAAGACATGTTTGTAAAGCTGTGATGCAAAAGATGTTGTCTTTTGTGATGGATGTAAAGATTCTTCGCTGCACTTCCTCCGAACTCACCAGTAAATCAAACCATGTCCCGATTGGGATCATCTCCTTGCTTAAAACTATCTCATGGTGTTTGGCAGTAATTTTGTTAACTCTTTGCATTCCTAACATACCATTGTTGCTGTCACTGGGAAGGTTAAACGCATCATGCATCAAAGGGTTTTTGAAAGGATGCACTCACACTCATGATTAATGGGAAAATACCATCTTGCGGGAAGGAAAGGGCCGTTTGAATGACCGACAAACTAGCCTGAGCTCCAGTTTCTCGAGCACGTTGTTCTGTGACATTACATGAATAATTGCAACATATGAACAAATAATGAAGAAATCAAGCACCAGGTTTGGGCTTTTCTCTGAGTATTTTGGTAAATAATACATGCAAAAGGCAAAAAGGAAGTTGTTTGGGGTAAGATGTAGCCCCTTAGCCGTATAGATAGATGTTGGTTTGTACCTTCATTCGTTTGTGCCATCACTGTTTTGAGACCTCATGCCTACTGCTTTTTAAAATCTGTCTCCTAATCCGTCCAACAGCTGAAGCAGTGGATCAGTCGCTGTTACTGGGACATTATGAGGCTTTGAGGAATGTCCTGAGGTCTAATGAAATATTGAGTGACTATGTGTTACGTAAGGTCATAATGGTTTGTTTTTCACTAAGGGGAAATTAGTCCAGACTAGTGCTTTAGTCAAATTAAAGTCAAATGTGGTCCTGACAATGTGGCAGTGATGTTTTTTTATTTTTTATTGGTACATCTAAAACATTTCTGCAGCTCCGTGTGCAGGATTGTCACAGAGCTGGAGACCATTCTGTCGCCATTCAGTCATGTCCTCTGGAAACGTCACTCATGTTACCCAGAACTGCCACAAACTGGAAAAGCATGCAAAACATCGGCTAAATGCTTTAATTTTTGGTAGAAGCGTGTGGAAGTGAAGGCAGTAAACAAGTGTTAGTCATGAGACTGAGGAAGTGTTTGCTACCAGCACACAAGAGCCAACGGATCAAGAGTTCAATGGCAATGTATTCTTAGAAACAGGAAGCCTGCAATGCATCCACTGGTCTGATTTCCACTGAGGTAAATACAGGGAGGGGGGAATGGTGTTGTGATAGTTAAACAATCTTTACCGTGATGTCTCATATGTGCATGCATCTCAGGGTGACATCATTTCGATCTTCGTTTTTAAGGAAATGTGTGCTATCAGAAAACCACACAGGATACTATCTCTCAACAGGATGTTCAAAATGTAAAAGTTGTGCTTGTGAAAATGTGAGGAAAGGTTGTTTTCCACATGGGAG
The DNA here is from genome assembly GCF_013103735.1 of Etheostoma cragini. NCBI lineage: Eukaryota > Metazoa > Chordata > Actinopteri > Perciformes > Percidae > Etheostoma > Etheostoma cragini. The sequence goes on from NC_048430.1 coordinate 925,630, forward strand.
TGGAGGGGCGCATGGTTTCATCGGTGGCCCATGAAGGAACATATAGCCATGATTTCCAAAGTGAGGGGGACAGATTGTTCCGGAGGAGGACTTTTCTTGATTGCTCCTCTCCTATTTGTCTCTCATAATTGCGGATTTCAAGTAGCCTACATTTCATTTATGGTTGATGGAAACAGACACATCCATAAACCGTTCCATACTGTTTTGCGGCTGAGGTCCTTAATATGAAAAAAGAAGCTGATCTTAATTATTGCAGATTTCTTTCTTTTTTTAAAGATTTGTTGTGGCATTTTAGGTCTTTATTAGATAGGACAGCTTTAGACATGAAAGAGGAGGGGGGGGGGGGGACAAGATGCAGCAAAGGGCCGCATGTCGAAATCAAGACCTTGACCCCTGTGTCAAGGACTATCCTCTGTATATGGGCGCCCACTCTACCAGGTGAGCTACCCAGGTGCCAATTATTGCACATTTCAATTAGTTTTTCTCCCTACATTTTTTGTGTGTAGTTTTATTATGTATTATTTTATCAATGCCTATGTATTTATGAGTCCATCAATCACCTGACACAACTTGAGTAACATGCACATTACCCACTTAGGGTGCGTTCAAATCAATTCAGGCGTGTTGTGCAGCAAGTGTGGGGGACAGAGGGCACAGACATGGCGTAACTCGTGTCCACTACGCCCTTGGTCCCATGTTGCGTTCCCTAAAAAAGGGCAGAATCCTTTGTGGATTGAGGTCACGACCATGAGAGGCATGCCAGTAGCTCGTAAATATTACGTGCACTGATGAACGGTTACACACACGTGCTTTTAATCATCAGACAGATGAAAGAGAAGTGGCATGTTAAGCGCTTTCACAGTGTCTCCGTTCTGATTTAGATGAATAATGCACTGACAGAACAGATTTAGCACTTTTTCCTTTGAGACTTCCTAATTGCACCTGGTCACATATACGTTTCTGGACGAGGAACAGACAGCAACACGCCCGGCTTTGTCTGGAAACAACATTTGTTCAGTGGGAAACATTTTCTAAGGTCAGACAAGGAAATCCCACCCTTAATATGTGGGAAAGAAAATACACTTGGACATTTTCTTTCACTTGTCCTTGAGGAGAACAGAAGAAAAGACATTAAGGAAACAAAACACAACAACTGTGTTTTCCTGAATCTCTGTTTAAAAAAAGCTTTTTTTAATTTACAGCATTATTACTTCAGCATAGACAAGCATTTGTTGACAAATTTATGTTACAAAAATGGGATTCAGACTGTGACTTTATACATATATATATATATATATATATAAAGAAATCTATTTTTGACACATCTGTGATGAAATTCTGTAAACTCAAGTTTCACTTACTAGCTTTGTGCATGTTTCTCTAGAATATGGTTGAAAGCTCCATGTAATTGAACTTTGAGTTTTGAATGCATGTTGTTTCTTTTCTAACGCAGCCTGTGTGTAGCAGTACTATTATTATTGATACTCTGTGTGTTGCACAATAATCCAGATATCTACAAACCAAAGCTAGACTCGTTTTTCAAAGAAATAATTACATTACAAACAATCTGGATGTTAGAGAAGAAGAACGTCTGTAGGGCCCACATAGTAAAACTAAAGCTTTAAGGCCACCAATCATGCATTAGAGCCGAGACAACTTTTGGGCCTTTTAACTGTGTCCAGTGTAACATTAAATATAATAAATATCTGAGTGTGTGCCCACCATTAAGCACATCCAGATACTGTATTTAGGGTTTCTTGTATAGTAAAATACAAAACATGTGACAAGTTTTTCTTCTATCCATAAAAATCAGCTCAGAAATTATGTCATGAATGTATAGTACACATAAACATGAATATTCTGTGATACAGAGGAAGACGGTTTGAAGTGTTTTAGTCAATTTGATTTAAGGCTTTAGTGTTGCAAATTTAAAGGAATAGTTGCACATATTTCGCAGAGCGTTGTTACATTTTACGTTATATACCGGATAAGCGGATGAAGATGGATGGATGGTTATTAATCTTGCCAGGCTACCTATTTCCCCCTGTTTTTTTCCCACCTCCTTGTCTTTATGCTAAGCTAAGCTAAGCTAACCATTGAAAACACAAACGTGGTCAATCTTCTCATATGGCTCTCAGCAAAGAAGGGAATAAGTGTGTTTCCTGTTTTTGGAGGGCTGAAACCAGCAGCTCATCACGCTTCAGGAAAGTTCCCTACTATCTCAAACTGGGGGGGACAGACTTTATTTTATCAAGGAATCAACAAGAGTCAGTTCCTGCTGAACTTGTTTCCTGGACCCTCAAATCTTTGGGGATTTAATCCAAAACGTTTAACAACTACTACTAATTATCCAGCTGCAGTTTTCTGGACTAAAAAATGTAACATAAGTAATATACACTGACATGTTTCTAGCTTATAAGATATAAAAAGTACACTAAAGGCTTCATATTGTGTGCCTTAATATTTATCATATTCATACACACATACAGTTTATGTACAAATACATGCACTCATGTTTCCCTTTGTGACTCTCACACTATCTCCAGCATTTGGAAGGATCAGATGTAAAGCATGAGAAACAGTGAGGCTAACGGAGCATTAACACGATGAACACTGTCGGCTGTCTGTGACATTTGATTGTGAACTTCATTGTTTTTTTTTAGTATAGGAAAACATACCTAAATACTCCTAGCCCTGTATTCTGAGTTTAATTCCAAAGTTGAAGCCGGAATGACTTTTGGCAAAGCAAGCTAGCGGATTGTTTCTTCTTGTTTTTTTGTGTATTTTTCACCACAGACATCATGCAACTTTGTGGTTTTCACTTTCTTAAAGACACAGCGTTTGCCTTTCCATTTCCTTCTTTGCTATTCAAGCTTCCCATTAGGCTAACTCCCAGCAACTACACGGCTCTGGCTCTGCCCATTGATGAAGCGTTATGTGCCTACAAATAAAACCTGAAATGCTTTCTACAGATTTCAAGACAAGGCTGTTTTGTGCATATACTTTCCACAACACCCTTACCAATACCTGGCGATTTCTAAATTGCATTAATATCATCAAAATTCACTAAAAAAACTCTCTCTTTGCAAGATTGTATCAGTCAGCTCAACAGAACAGCTTCTTCTTCATCAAGGTCCCTTCAAGATTATTCCACACGATGCAAAAAAGCATTAATAACTCCTCGTGATAATGCTTTACAGTGTTGGTTGATACATGGCCTCTTCCTCTTCTGAATATTCAAAGAGATGTAAATAATGACAAAGAAACTTGCTTTGGCCTCGAGCTCCTTGCGTTCTGGTGATAATCATGTGAAAACTGTTTAAAAGAAAAAGTAAAATATACAAGAGTTTTTTGTGGCTAGGAGATGGAGAAAAAAATGTGTTTGTGCTCAGTTGCCATGAACAGTAGTAAAACTCCAGGAAGAAATCAATCCTGGTGACATCTTGGGAGAAGTCAAAGACTCTAACGTGCCAGCTTCACACGAACGGGCTGTCCGATCTGAAGATGTCCGAGTAGCTCTTGCCGTTCATGTGCTCGGTGTGGCTCTCGATGCTGTAGCAGCGGTGGACCTCGGTGAGCGACGACGCCACGTAGGACGCCGAGCGGAAGAAGTCGGCGTTGGCAAATGTGCCGGCAAACTGCATCCGCTGCTGGTTCCAGTGTCTCCGCAGGACACTCTGGACCTGCAGGCAGAGACACAGAGAGGATGTCAGCAGGAAAGTCTGTACATGATGGAACTGTGCTGAACAAAACATCACTTCATTATTAGTTTCATTGCATTTTAAACAATTTGTAACTCCAAATACAATGCACATTTTCTATAGGCTCAGTTTGCCAAAAAACACTTCCATTGCTGGTTCCATGGTTTGGGAATTTTTTTTGGGAAACAGGCAGCCGAGTGACAACACAGATCCAATGGAAATCCCAATGGATTGGACATGTCTTTCAAAATAATTGTAAATGACTGAATAAAGAATTCCCATGTTCAAAAAGAGTAGGACGAAGTAAAAAGAAATAACTCTGCTTCTACCCCGTTTTCCTTTTGATTCTTTAACTATTTATATATGTATACATACACATTTGTACATGTATACAACTCTCAAACTGTCCCTCAGAAAGACACCCTTGGTCCCAGTCCGCCCCTGTCTTGAGAAGTTAAGAATTGAAAGGCTAATAATTTAAAAACGGGACGCAAATTCTAAATCCAAGCTTTAAATATGAGATGTTCTCAGTCTTAAATGCTGAGTCATTACTCACCTCCCCGTTGAAGAAGCAGAATATTGTAGAAACCAGAAGACCCTGCATGAGAAAAAAAAGTTTCACATGATTGGAAATCCCTCAAGCTCAAACAGCTGTCACATGGTCATGCTCTTACACTACAAATATTTGTAATTGTAAACCTCGAAATTATTATTTGACAGTTATGCAACACATCTGTTCCTGCAGCAGAGCTTCTAATCTCATGTTCTTGTTTTGGAATGACAGCATTTAGTCGATGTTTTTGTGCACTGGAGCAATTCTTTATGTCATCGCTGGATAACTCATACGTAGGCACTAACCTGGTAGTGCATGAGGATCTCCATGACATACAGGTAGATCTCATAGACCCAGTGATCCTGCGGCTTGTAGGGCAGCAGGACAAACTGGATGCCGAGCAATGGGATGAGGATGAGGGTGGCTCTCACCGCCCTCATGTAGAGGCTGGACTCGGCCTGGTGCGTCACCCTCAGCTTGGTGATCAGAACCCGAACGATGTTCAGCAGGAAGAACAGATTCACCTGGAATCCAAGAAGAATTACAGTAAACACAGAGAGAAAAGGAAATGCCTGTATTAGAAGAAACTTTGACACATCACTTTCATCAACTTCATGACGACCAGACTGAAAACAAGCAAGAAGTGAAGTCATATGAAGTGAAATGTAGGTCAATGCTTTACAACAAACAGTGCACATGTACAGTATAAAGGATATACAGTATACAGATAAAACAACAAACATATTAATAACACTGTCAACATAATTTGCAAATCTGAATTATAAAAAAATGACATTGTATTATAAACATGTGCCAATTTTTGTAAGTGTATTTTGCAAATGACATAGTATATATTAAAGTGTAGTAACAGGAGGAGAAAGGGGCGGAGGGGAGGGTGAGAGCTAGATGGGTAAGAGAATCATGGATGTGAGCCAGTGTGCATGTCTGCAGTAGCGTATGGGGGGGGTGCCAGAGAAGTAAGCTTACCACTAAAGCAGCGCAGATGGGGCCATGGATAATGTACAGCAAGGAAGTATCTGAGCTGACCCAACATCTGCGAATGCATGAATCAGATCATCATGTTATACAGTATATGGAAACTGGAGTTGCAAAGATTAAACCATTAGTTATCAACAATTCTGAATTCAGCTTGTTAAATGGGAATGTTTTCTAGTTTCTTCTCTCCTCTGTGACAGTAAACTTAATACTGAATTTGAGCTGTGGATAAAACTAGACATTTGAGGACGTCATCTTGGGCTTTTGGAAACTGGATTGGGGTACTAGGACATTGAGAAATGGCCATGATGGAGACTCACTTGTCGTTGTAGTAGCAGTGGCGTGCTATTGAATGTATCACCGTGGGCACCAGTGGAAAACCTGCAATTTAGAGCATTAACATTACTGACATTTGAGTGAAATGTGCATAATGAAACTTTTACATGCATGAGTCCTCCTTCCTCACCCCAGCCCAGCAGGTAATACCACATGAGATGTTGTTTTTCAGCAAACACAGCCACAACGATCAGAGTGTGCAGGTAGATGCCCTCGCACAGCATCCAGAAGTAGTTACAGCTCAGCAGATACAAGTGGATGAACATGACCAGCTTGCAGCTTGCCTAGAAGGGAAGAAGCAACATGAATCGTCATGGCAAGCACTATATGGTTTAATGCGGTGGTCTTTAGCATCTTTAAAGCCAAAGATCACTTAATTAAGCGAGATGGAGCAAGGGCCCCCTACTGCATGCATTGTGTAAAATTAAGTTGTATATTAAACTGAGCCAACAACAACATGTGCGCTGCCCGAAGCCTTTATTCATACCTTTATAGTGCATAGAATTACAAGCTATTGAAATAATAATTTGTTTTAATGTTCTGAATCCTTAGGATGAACTGTATTTGTGGATGGATACTAATGGCCGATATGTTGGATTCATGCTAAGACATTAACGTTTTTGAAAACAACTTTCAAATATTCCCCTGTTGAAGATCTCTGGTTTAATGTAAAAAATGAGTCAAATCACTCACAGAATCGTTGTACGCGTGTCCCTGTTTCTGTACCACTGTTGTAAGCCAGACTACGGTGATGATGGAGTTCAACACAAATGAGAAGAAGAGGTTTTTGTGGAGCGTTATCCTCTGGCAGCTCAGACTCCTTAAGGCAGTGGAAGAGGACACACATAGGCATTCACATACTTCATCAGCTTCAATGATCCTGGATCTTTAAGGTACAGTACGGCTCGTAAAAGTATCCTTGTATCCACGTACAGGACATTACATTAATATGCAATTGGCTCAAGTGCATTTGCAAAAAAAAGGGAAATAAAGAGAGCTTTCTTACTTAAAATGGAAGAATATTCCCAATGATATGAGCAAAGAGACCAGCGACAGGCCGTGACCAATCATGACCAAGTAGAAGTGAGTCATCGCCGCCTGCTAGGAAACAAAATTAATAAAACTTCACAACACAAGCTTCTTCAAATATTTATCATATTGTCTTTATTCCTGCTTACTGTCCCGTGATGTGTTGTGTTGGCTTGGCAGTTCGTGAAGTTTGTCCATGTCCTGTTGCTCTCGGGGTGGCGTCCCCACTCACCGGTCTCTGAGCACACTTTGGACGCCATCGCTGTCGACAAAGTTGCAAACCATAAGTTTGTGTGTAGACGGAACAAATGGCATACAGCCAAATGTCCAATTTGGTATCATTTTGTTTTATTATTTACCATGAGGATCAAAATCTTTGAAGTAGTCAGGACAGCCCTGCTCTGTGGTTCCGGCTTCAGTTTCGTCCCAGCACAGCCACCCATCCCAGGTCGCGTTGCACATGGGCCCTGCTGACCACAAAGGACAACCAGTGGTATAGGTTAGTCAGTGTTGGAGTCAAGTCACCAACTGTCGAGTTGGAGTCTCAAGTCCCCAGTGTTGGAGTCCGAGTCTGGGTCACCATTACCTGAGTTTGAGTCTGAGTCAAGTCACAAGTATAGAGAAAAGTGACTGAGCTGGACTCAAGTACGAGTCCAGGACTCAAGTACGCCATCACTGCCTATTACACATAAAAGTATCAATATCTTCACCCAACTTCAGAGTCCTATTTCATGAACGCTCAACTCCAATTTCATAAATCCTCAAGTCCAAGTCATCAGTGCGCGAGTCCAAGTCCACTCACGAGTCAAGAGAAAAGTGACTCGAGTTGGACTTGAGTACTCCATCCCTGCCCATCACACACGAAAGAAGCAGAAACTTCATCCAACTTCAGAGTCCTATTTCATGAATGCTCAAGTCCAATTTCATAAATCCTCAAGTCCAAGTCATCAGTTCGCGAGTCTAAGTCATGAGTCAAGAGAATACTGACTTCAGAACTTGAGTCCTCCATCACTCATTGGAGTGACTTAAAATTGAAACTATCATCACCAGAATCCACTTTTTAAAATCAACCTCTCACCTATTCTTTTTGTTTTGCGGTGCGAGTCTTTCAAAATCTTCTGGAAACATTCGAATTGGGCCGTGGCAATTTGGTTCCGTGTCGACTGATATTCCCCCCAATGGTTCAGATGCTCCTGGTAATCATCTGCAAGGCTTGTCGCCACAAGCAGCTTGGATGAGATTGTTGCATTTCAGCGAGCAAACACACAAATACACACAAATAGAGAAATTAGAGTCAATCTGTCAAGCAATAACTAGTAAACTAGAATTTTAGTAGGTGAAATACAAGTAACAGATAATTTTACTGAAACAACAAAATCACAAGTGAAAGTATAATTTCTTCTAGAGTTCTGGGTGAGCTAAATTTCAAGTTGCATTGTGGGAAGTGTAGGATCAAGTTTGACCCATATCAGGACCTAAAGGTAAGTACATCTCAGTCTCTGCTACTTCATTTTGGGCCATTCTTCTTTTAATCTGTCTCTCATTAGTCCCTCAACCTAATGGAAGTACAATACTAAATCACTGGAGTTCACCTTTTAGGGAGTCAATCAAATTAAGAATTTGAATGACAGCAAGGCCTTGTTGCTTTTTAGAAGAAAATAACTTGAGTTAGTATTTTAAAAACACATTTATTATGACTTTGTTAATTATACACAGGGGATCAAATTTGATCTTGTGTTGCCAATGCATGGCCAAAATACATGAAATACAGAGACCCTAACAACTAAAGAAATAAGCAATAAAACAGATTATCTAAAACAACTTGCTTCAAAATGGAACGTGGGATCTGAAAATCAATGGTGAAGCTGCAAAAACATTTAAGGCAATCATGTCAAGGTGACAAATTTAGCAGAAAACTTTGTATTTCAGGCAACTGCCCAGTTCACATACAACAGCTACCTTATTGAGAGCGCACATGACCAGGAGATACATGACGCCGCTGAGGTCCATCTGGGCTCGGATCCCCGAGGGGGTCTGGAGGAAACTTGGTGACTGAGAAAAGGAAAGCATTAGAGTTTTTAATCTGTAATCTGTTTCTGTAGAAGAAAACAATAGATGTGACGTTTTCTCTATTCAAACGTCATGTAAACAACACTAACAGAACAACTCTCCAACATGTTTTTAATTTGCAAAGGCAGGTCTCCCCTTTTTGGATGTTAGGGTTACAGATTTGGCCTTTAGCTTCCTCTGTTCCCCACAGCTTCCTTCCTGCATGCTTATCATGCATGTTGAGCAAGTCTGACTAAGGTTGAGCCAAAAGACATCAATGTGGCAAATGAAGTAAGAACATGTGCTGCATAATGACACTCACAGACGATTTCATCAGCTACATAAACGCGTCATATGTTGATCCAAATGTTGTGGAAGCGATGACAGTCCTAATGGTCGTTAAAATAGTCAAAGCAGTACCAGAAGTAGTGATGGAGGTTGTTGGCAAGAGCATCTGTCAGTGTTTGAATCTCAGCGCATTGGACAACTTTCTAGTCTAAGAAAACCGTCCCTGTCACTCTTCCTCTTACATAGTTGCTGCACAGAATGCAAAATCAAGTGTTTTATTTTAGGGGAAACGTGTGATTCATAATGAGCGACACCCTTGCCAACCACTGGTATTAAAAAAGGAATGTGGAAGTGATGGTGGGGAGTAAACATGTGTGGTGTTCTTGGTTTGCAATGGTAACAGAGAGAGTGCTGTACATGTTTTCAATTAAATAATATTAATTAGGGTATCTGATGTTGTTTAAATAGATTTTAGGTATACTCCATGGACCCATGTCAACAGCATTTAAAGCGTGAGCTAGTTTGCGACACCCGTCCCTATAGCTCTTAATACAAAAACACAAGTTATGTTGGCTTGGTTGACTTTTTTAAATCTTTTTTCCTTTTTGTTGTTGTTTGTCTGTTGTGTAAACTACTAGGTCTCTCCTGACGATGTTTTCTTGTCTCATTATCTAGATTTCAGGCGGTTTGCAAATAAAATACCAGAAAAACTCTACAAGTAAACACTACTTAACAACACAAAATACAGTGAATCATTAGGATACCATTTATGTATACATTTATTATTTTTAAATGAATTCAAGAAAGGTTGTTTAATAGGAATGAGAAAAACAGACCAACAAATTTCTTTAATTTACCAACTCCCCGACTGCTAATCCAGGAAATCTTTGTCAGTTATAAGTATAAGATGAATATCTTCTTGAACACACCCAAAGACGTACTGTTTATCTCTCTAATGGCCTACAAAGACACTCAATAACAGAGAGAAGTGACTCCCCCCGAGGACTTCCACAATGCTCCATGTGAAGTTCCCTAAATCAGGTCTAGGAAATCCCATTTCAGAATATAACCTTAATATGTTGTATATAAATGTGAGAAACAGTCGTCCAAATGGGTCAAATCTTCTGTTACACACTAAGTAGCCTTCTCTAATCTCTACTCATGTCTTTCATCACATTTTCCCCTGAAAACAGCAAATTCAAGAGTAAAGTTTTTACTTTTTTGGGATTGTTTTTCTACCCCTTAACACTTTAATGTGTGTATCTCTGTTTTCCATGGTCCCCCCAATGTAAAAGTGTAACATTTTGCAGTTCAATGGGACATTTAACCTGTTTTCAGTAATCACACAGTCTGTCTACATACTGAAGAAATGTAACTATTAAATCCACGTACCTTTGCGGGAGCAGAAAAAATATATTTAAAAAACAAACAGTGTTAACTATTGAAGAGTAATCCTTCAGTCTGAGAGTTTACCTTTGCAGGAAAAGAAAGACAACTGTTTCTGAGATTTCTTTAAGATTAGTCCGTGAGTGTGTGTGTTTCGCAGCAGAGGCAGAGGCGACACTGAGCTGTCCTGATAACAACTGACTGGGGCTGTGAGTGACATCATGCTTGTCTTTTGGGGAGGCAGACAGAGGGACATGCCTACAGTGTATTGAGCAATGCAAAGTGTTAATATGATTTATCTCCATTACATTGCATCATTAACTGTACATTATGTATGATCATTTCATTTCTGATGTAAAAGAAACTTTAATGTCCAGACTGTCAACGGGTCAATCCTTTGGGTCTGAGTTTTGTCATGAGTAACTAATGAATTTACTTTATTGCATAGAGCAGTGGTTTCACATCAAGGACCCCTAAAATAACACAAATTAGACCGTAGATTTGACTAGGTTTTGTTCCATGGTCCCCCAGCTAATTAATTTTTTTGCTTTTAGGTGTTGCATTACAAAAAGTGTATCCCATGACCAATGTAGACATACATTCTGTTTTAGTGTTATTGTGGATGGAATTATAGTGAAAATAAATTATTCACATTTTTGCTGGACACCCTGGAATAATGTCAAGGACCCCTGGGGGTCCCCAAACCCCACTTTAAAAACCACTGGCACAGAGTGTCATCTGCTGCTCCCTTGTTTTTATTGTGTGATCCATTTTTTTTTACATAGAAATTAAGAACAATTACAAACAAATAAAAAACAATACACTGAGACATAAGAATGTGTCCCAGGGCCAAAAAAAACAGAGAGAAAAGATGGGGATGGAGGGAAGGCCCCGCTTTTTTTATATATTTTTATGGCTGCTATGGTGATGAATACTATTGCAAATGGAGAGTATTGATTTACATGGGAAAAGATTACTAATAATCAACAAGTCCCAGAAAGAGTCCCGGATCCATGGGCCCTAAAGATTATAGGCTGTCTGTTAAATGAAATAGACATAGGCCTATGCAATTTATTAATTAGTTTAAAAAAAAAGACAGTTTTCACTACATAACTGCATAGATTCTGGAACAACAAAACTGACCAATCAGCAAGAGGATTTCTATTCCTTAGCAACGGCGCCCTCTGTAGGTGCAAGCCAACTGTCTATGGTGAAATCCTCCTCCTTGGCAACGGCCAGGTTGGTTACCATGGCCACCGCGTCTCGGTACCTTGGTCCCCCCCCTTAGCTCTCCGGTAAGTTTCGGCTTATTTTTGGGAACGTATCGACAAATTGGTTAAGGGAAGTTAAGGGAAGTTAATCATTTAAAAAGAAAGAGTTAGCTACAATTTATTAATTTAGTTTCTTTAACGTAAATTGACCGGAAGTAACGTTAGTCAAAAGGTGTATGTAAATTAGCCTATAGGCTAGCTAATGTTATTAATTTTAGCCAAGCCAACCGTTGTTTTGCTGTCTTAAAATGGGATAACGTGTGCCTTGCTATGTGATAGCTGAGTTCCGGCCTACTTCCAGGTACAGGAGCTAATATTCAGTATTTACTAAGCCAGCTAGCGTTAGTCCAAAAAGTTTGGAAGTAAAGCTAACTAGCTACCGTAACGTTTACTTTGCTAACGTTAGCTAACGTCAACGTTATCGTTAACTAAAAAAAACTTCTCGTGTGTAACGTGTAATCTGTTAAAAGCCAAATGCAACGTGTTTCCTGGTTTCTGCTTAAAGGGTGTAATCCCAAAAGTCTTTGCTTAAGTACAATTATAGCTCTGGGCTTCGCATATAAACATTAAAACACAGTAAACTGTAAAATAGGGATGAAGATAAATTGAAACTTGAGATTTTTAAAGATGTAGATCAGCAGTAGGACGGCTAAGCCAAGACTCAATCATTGCTTCAGGGCAGATTGACTGATTCATTTCTTTATTCTGCAGTGGCAGGATGTTTAGGAAAACTGTCTGGAGGAACACAGTCAGTGATGCAGTGAGTTTCCATCAAGACCAAGCCCTCAGCACAACCATATTTCTCCTGAATTCATTTGGCCCAACAGGGTTTCTGCTCAGAGAGGAGGGAGAGGCTAAAAACTTCAAGGTGAATGAATATGTGATTCAAGAGGCATATTGATCAAACTTCATAAACCATGTTTGTGTCCTTACTCCAGTTGTGTTTCTGTTGTTCAGGTGTGCTTGGGTGACCCACATGCGTGCACTTGCCCCGTGTTCACCAGGGAGCAGGAGCCGTGCAAACACATCTGCTGGTATCAATAGCACACTCAAAAATCAACACACCACATACCACATTGTGTCTGTAGTACAAAGTATAAAACGGTAAAATCAATTGGATTCTTTATATTGGTTACTTTATTTTTGATTAGATATTTCTTTGAATAAATTGTTGTTATTTTATTTACAGTATTTTATGTAGGCAATATTTGGGGGTGGCTGTTTTCTTAAGACAACTTTAAATAGTAAATTGTTTCTAAAATATAAAAATTATGATATCCAGACTGAATATGAGATACCAATGACTGAATTTATGTGTGAATATCAGTGATCTTCACTGTAATCAAATGATCACTGCTAACTAGAACAAACCTAATCTTTATAATTACAGGGTTTTACTGCGGAAATTCAAACTTCCCAGAGAACATGAATGTAAGTTCTTTTAATGAATTGTTAATTTCTTATTAGACTGATTGCATAATACGCTACCTTTTAATTAAGTTACATTGTTAAAATGTTTGATTTGATTGGTTAATGACAGTTATAAACCCCTATTCCACCTAACATTTAACAAATCCTTTTGTACCTGATTGTAATCAATTTCAAATAACAGACCCAGCCTTGTATATGTGCTCCTGTTAACATGCAACATTAAAAATAAACTCTGCTCTAGATTCATTTCAGCATGGACTTGTGGAGAGACAGATCTTGGAGGTGCTCCATGGTTTACACCAAACCAAAGACCACCGGACGGAAACTCATTCTGCTGCTGCTGCTGCTGGGACCCCGAGGCAGCCTGTTACTGGCCAGGAGGCTGGAAGTGTCTGCCGGAAAGTGATCCAAGCCCAGGATGTGTGTCCTATCTGTCAAGAAGTGCTGCTGGAGAAAAAACAGCCCGTGTCTTACTGCAGGTGTGTGGGCTGCTGTCCGGGTCAGTTATTATTTCAGTACACTCATGTTTCAGAATAGTGTAAGATGTTCCATTCAGCTTTTATTGCACTAGTGGCCAGAACATGACCCCATAAAGATTTATTAGTCCCAATACAGCACATCCAGCTGTTGACATACAGAATGTTTGGCGAAAACCACCAGCACAGATTTTCGGATGTTATAAAATTAGATTTCATCTCTCCTGAAAGTCCCAGAAGATGACGTTTCATTCATATACAATTACGTGATGTGGACAATGTTACTTGCATTATTAACCGATGTTCTGCACTGTCATGTGCCAACCCTGTCTCTCCCAGGTTTGGTTGTGGAAACAATGTCCACATCTCTTGCATGAAGGTATGGGCAGATCACCAGAAACTTTTAGACAGTGAAGACAACGTGAAGTGCCCTCTGTGTCGGGAGGACTTCAGCTCCTGGAAGTTGCTCCAGGAGCAGGTGAAAAACGCAGCAAAGCTTTTCACCGCTACTGAGAGAGAGAAGCCAGACAGACACCTAGGAACCCTCTGCCACAGCTGCCGGGTCGGCCCTGTCACTGGCAGGTGTTTTAAGTAAGCAAATGGCAGTCTTAAACCGTTTAATGACAGTATTCCCAGTATGGCAACTGGCAGTCTGCTGTAATGAGCAGATGATGATTTTGTGTTGCTGGATCAATTCAGTAAACTGTAATTTTCTAGTCACAATGTGTCATGCCAAGTCTTCTTTAATCCCTGCTATCATCTTTTCAGATGCACAGTCTGCAGGTACTTCTATCTATGTGAGGACTGCTCAAAGAAGGGCTGCCACCCACAGCATCCATTTGCGTCACGTACAGTAAGCTATTTGGACTCAACTTTGAAACAATCCCGTGCTGTATTGGCTAATCTCTCACCTCAGTCTTGAAAAAAACAATAATTCAGATAACACTTAACTTTGCAGTGGTCTTAAGGCCACACATCGCAGTAATATACTGCAAACACCTAATAAAACTGGCAATTATCAAATTAATTGTCACATTTATTGGTTGTGAGAGGTTATAATGAACAAGAATTTCTGCTAGTATGACTGCCCCAATAAGGGGCTAATTAAATACACCTGAAGAAAATAAAAACTCTAAACTCTAAACCTCAAACAGAGAAGGAGAGAAAATTGGCACCTAGTGGCCGAGGACCCTAGCGATGAACCGAGGGGAGCGACCTCACACCAGCCGAATGACAGGTGAGTTATTTGATACATCCAGGAAATGTATTCTGTCTTTCATAGATGAAGATAGAGATATTTACTCTGAACCCTAATGGCTTCCTGAGGATGATACAAAGTTATAAGATATAAAGTGTCCACACATCTAATTGCTGAGTCTCAAAGCTGTAAAGATTAAATACATCAGACCTGGGACCACATTGGCAGCGACTTTGCAGTTTATAATAATATTGCTGAAACAAAAAAAGAGTCACTCATACGAGAAGTACAAACATTCCTTAGTTAGGTGAACAACTATTGCTATTAACTGATGATATGCTAATTTCTGCTCGCTTTTTCCCATCTTGCTACTCAGCATTATCCCTTTAACTGCAGACCCTTTGCCTGAAAATGTGTGGGGGTGTCTACCTGTGGTCAAGGTGAGATCGGGGTCCCGGCTCCTGGATGTGGGACAGCAGTGTCGGATCTGTCTGCTGGATTTCAGCCTGGGCCAACGTGTCCGAACTCTGCCCTGCCATCACAAGGTACAACTTTTCACTGTGTGCTCGCATTATCTTAACGTCTGTATAATAGAAAGTATTTAAAATCGCATCAACTCACAATTATGTTCGTCATATTGTTACACATTCGTTTTGGTACACCAAAAAAGTTGGCAAAGCTCAATGCTAAATCTATATACTAAATACTCAAATATTACTGTTAGTGTACATTGATTGTGACTTCCCTTTATTCTGAATCTGTGAAGTGCATCAAGTTACTTAAAGCATATCAGAACCCAGTCTGCTGATACTATCAAATATAAAATTACATAACCATAATGATTTCAACAAATGTAATGCGAAAGAAAACTTCACAGAGTCCCTTCCTCTCTCCCTGCTCACATGTTCACACCCTTCAGTTCCACACCGACTGTGTGGATGGGATCCTGCGGAAATCAAACTCCTGCCCCTTGGATGGATATGTCATTTATAACCCTTTGACTTGGACAACCATTGAAAGGAAGGCCTCCCCTAAGTTGGCCTCCTGCCTTTCCAGTGACTGTGCCAAACGACCAGAAAATAACTTAAAGGACCTTTTTATTCCAGGAGTGGCACTGCGGGACAGGAACACTAAAGTCACTCCCTCACGTGGTTCTCTGAGCTTAGAGGTGCTAACGGGTTCTTCGGTAACTTTAAGCACCCCACAAAAGTTAATAACTGACCGTTTTCAAGGCTTGTGCGTAGATACAGTCACTGTGAATGAAGGAGAAAGAGAGTTGCAGAGAAAACAAACACATTTTAATCCTGAAAGCAGCAGTTCTTTTGATCACCAAAGTAAATCTGACTCAAGTGCACATTTCTCAAAAAGGACAGTGACAGAACACAGCCCTGGTTCCCCCCCAGTGACACAAATCAGAGAGCAACCCCAGTTGGACCTGTTTGTAGGTTTGCAGAGACCTGAGTCAGACCACACAGCTACTGCTGCCTCTTCTGCCAGGCGAACCAGACTGCAACCCAAGAGGAAAGGCACGCTAACCATTAAAGAAACAAACAACAGACTCATTTCAGAGCTAACAATGACTGGAGTTTTAATAAACACACAGCTAAAGAAGAAGACTTAACTTCACTATTAATGCAGTGACAGAAATCAAAAAGTACGTGTAACCCTTAATACAATAAGATATAAATCTTAAATCTGTCTGAAATGTGGTGTTTGTGTCATTTTGGTGAAATCTATTTTATACACAATTAAATATGTACTTGAAAATAGATGACAAAAGCTTTTGTACAATAAATGGTATCAAGTAAGTTTATTAATTTAGTGCACAAAAAGGCAAGACTAATAACACTACTATCATTACAGAGGTAAACACAAGAGGTGCCCATTTTGGACGAAACAAAATCCCCATGGGGTTCAATGTCTAGACAAAAGGAGCACACTATAGAACACATTCAAATCAATACAAATACATTCAGCGAGATCACTTTGAAACAGGAGTGGCAGTAGGTTTGATTTGCTCGTCAAGAATTGTCAGCACAAAGTTGTCACAAACTACTCCTCATGTTGCCGTGTAAGCCGGGTGTTTTCAAGCTGATGACTAGCAGGATAAAGTTTTTCCATTTGTAAGCATACTAAATGATTAAGTGCTCAACTTGTTGCTACATTTAAAATGTACAAAGCTCAGGCTTGTTTTACACTCCCTTTGAAAAGGCTCGGCTAAATAAAATCAAAAATCAAATGAATAACGTGTCATGTGACTGTGGTTCAGAAACCTTGTCATTCATTAATTCACTGGAACACACCGATGCACCTCTCAGACTTTAAGCTGAGAGAAAAACAGCACAAAACAATTGAAATCACGGCCACGTAATACATCAAATGTTGCTTTAGTGTATACATACAAAAGAACACATGAATATACACACAAACTCAACAGGGAAAACGTTTACAGTATGACGGAAGACTGAATATGGCAAAATTGTCGCCGCAAAGTTCCATTTTAAATTTCAATTCATGGTAAATATTGCTTTGTGGTATTTGTGGTAAACATTTAGCCAAACCTCATCATTGATGTCAGTGTTCAGTATGCTGTTGTAGTATTTACACTGAAAGTTGAATATGTTTGTGGGAACATATGGGCACATGTTAAAGTGAAGTGTGCTTTGTGGGACGAGATCGAGACAAAAGCTGCCGTGTCAATGAGAGGACAGACGTAAAGGACAGGCATACCTGGGACTTTGTTGTACTGCTGTACACTTAAAATCTATTTTATTCAAAAGTAAGAATACAGGTTGTAAAAGTAAAACTCCAAGGCACCGAATTAATAAATAAAATCATTACAAGGGATTATGCTTTATGTTATTATGAGAGGCGGGTGGCGTAATGTAATAACTTTAACAGCACATCGTCAGGCTGTAGCTGGTTGTAACACACAGTGCTTCAGACAGACAATCAGAGCTATTACTGGGCTTCTAGATGAAGTGTTTTTTAAATATTGGACCATAATCATGGTGTAGAAATCCTGGGGTATTATTGTTGTTGTATTATTTTATAAAGTTGGCAGCACAACGCTGAGTCTCGTTCCAAGACTAGACAATGAAATGAACCATTCGGTCTCCAAATAATATAACCGCTATGATGACGTAATGTTACAGTAAATGCTAAAACTATTTCCATACACACAAGGAAACATTCATTTTCATGCATTCTAAAATAATCGTAAGCTTAAAACCATGAATATCAGGTATGTAAATGGCAGCTTAGCTTTACAATGTACATCAGTGTTTTTACTCGAAAAATCCATTGGTGTCAGTGACGGGCAGAAAGTTGTTGTTTGGACAGAGCTGATTCCGGTAGTGACCACAAAGTCTCCTTTTAATGAGGCAGAATGATCAAAACAAGATGTCAGGACTGCAAACTGGGAAAGCTTCTATATCTTATTTAATTTAAAGCAGGCATTAGTGATGAGGATAAGTGCACTACGCATAGACCTGGATCTGTGTCCATCCTGCAAACTCACCGGATTTTACAAAATATAGTCAAATACTGTGCCTCGTGTGATCATATTTAAGGATTACAGGCAGTAAGAAGGCACCCTTTATGATGCCAGCACTGGGGACTATGGGATATCGTGTTCACACGGACATTTTTCATGTGAAGAATTTCGCTGGTGATCTTTAGATTCTGGAGAATGAAACAACATGGTGCACACAAACGTGTCTTAACTGCAGCTACATGATGCTTCAACATGACAGTAGATCCTGCTTTATTTTTCTAAACGTATGCATTCTTTGGCAAAGTTGTACAATCACATGACTCAACAACAACAATGCCTGCGTGAGCACAAGTGGTGAAAACTAATTTGGATCACTCGGCACTGATGACACCATGTAATAAAAATAGCTCAGTGTGGGTGAAATGGTTAATGGGACATTTAAATTAAGCACTGATGAAAAAAGGCCTGATGTCTGCAACAAGCCGTGCTCTAACTGTGCTTGGTCAGGGGTCTCCCCTCGCGGACATGCTTGGCACTCCTCTTTTCAGTCTTGCCCTTCTCTCTGACCTTCCTCAGGCGCCGCGGAGGCGGCGTACCTCTGGACTCGCTGTCCTCCTGAGCGCTGGATGTATCCATCCCGTCTCGCTCTTCAGGAATGTTAGGGATAGCCCCGCTGCTACCGTCTAAAATGTTCCTCAGGGACGGGTCCTCTGGCGTACATGTGGCTGTCGTGCCACTCTCACTACTGCTCAGGTCCTGATCCTCACCATAACGCCCTCCTCGGCTGTGATGAGGCAGGGATGAGGCCCTGATGGAGCGCCTGTCACGCTCCGTCTCGCGGATGTTATGCTGAGGCTCGTTCATGTCCACCCCAGAGTCCAGGCTGGTGTCGTTGCTGCTCGGCGGGCGGTGGCGGTGGCGGCGGCTCGGGAGCTCGATAATGGAGTGGCGGACCTGGGCGGCCGGCTTTCCGTCTAAGGAGACAAACCAGGCCCTGGGGTGAGACTTGCCCCGGCTCAGCTCCAGCAAGGTGCGCTCTGAAATCCCCTGCAGCTCGCTGGGTACACCATGGCCACCGCTGAACGCCTCCATTCCAGCCGCCTCATTAAGAGTCCCAGGGACCGAGACGGAGGATTCCAGGAGGTTATTGTAGCGTCCCCACACGACAGCTTTAGGGCCTTGGCCTTGCGGAGGAGCCTCCAGAGGCTGGGGCTCATCTTGGCTGCTCTGCTGTGGGCTGCTCCCACCTTGGGAGTGGTGGTGAGGGACTTTGGGTAGTGTCTGGGTGTAGCTGTCTTTACTTGCAGGCTCTGAGTGAGCCTCATAGTCAACTCCATTGCGGGGGAAAGTAGCAGACTTGCAGCCTGACAGTTGCTGCTCCTGAGCACCGAAAAGCTCCGGCGCCTGAATAATAGCCACTGGCTGGTTGTAAATATGTAGCAGCTTATCTTGAAAGAAGTTGTCAGAGTTTATGTTGACCCGATTCTGCTCTGACTTCTCCCGAAGCCGGGCCACCTCTTCGCTGTTGATGTAGAGAGACGATGGCTGGGGACCTTTGATCCGATCCAGAGCAATGTTCTCATAAAGAGGACCCGCCGGGCGACTCCCTGGATCCTCCACATAGATGTTGTAGTTGGCTTTGTGCCTCGGCGTGGACGAGGGATCACACTGGACACTGCAGGAAGCGAGGCTGTTGTCGCCTGAACGGAACAACAAACCCTCTTCCATGTGGGTGGAGGTAGTTTGGTCTTTTTTCACCACCGTGAGTTTGGAAAAGCGTGTTCTCCGCCCCCTCCTGGGCTCTCGATAAGAACTTCTCCTATACAGAAGAAACCCAATTAAATCATAGGACACTTGATTTTTTTAATTTTAAGCTGATATTGTTAACCTACCACTTATTTCTATTCGGTTTCTTCTTTAGGATGGTTTTAATTAAATGCACTGTAAGCATTTATTTGATATAGCACTCTAGTTAGTGGACTTTTCTTTACCTTGTTTAAAGCCTCTAAACACTTGGCTGCAAATGTTAAGGATATATATTTAACTTAGATAACATACATAAATATATATACACATATAAATATTCATGTCTAAATAAACACACAACGTTACTTATTCAAAGGTCTTAAATAGGTTTTATTCTTAAAAGAGTTACACTTAAAAATAACAACAACTTTAAACTGAAAATAATAAATCCTCACAACTAATTTGGATTACTGAGCCCTGATGACACCATGTGATGAAAATAGCTCAGTGTGGGTGAAATGGTTAATGGGATATTTAAATTAAGCACTGATAAAAAAAGGATGGATGTTTGCAATTGTTTCTACAAGGAAAATAAGTAAGTATATATGTTTTGTATACTTTAAATTGATCAGGCTGAATAACATTTCTGAGCAGCTTTCTTACCCGCAGTGACACAGCAGCAAGGAAAGGAGTCCAATCACTAGAGCCAGCATGGCTCCCAGTATTCCCATCAGCAGGTAGGTGTGGTGTGACATGAAGTCAAAGGAGCTTCCATGTCCCAGGTTATCTAAACGGTCAAATTCAAAGATAGGCATGAAGCATTTACCAATACAAATTTCACAAGTTTAGGAAGGTTTATGAGTTACGTACCATGTGATGAGGGAAGAGGGGCAGCGATCCAGTAGCCCAGATGGGAAGCGGTGTAGGTCCAAACCAGCTCATCGCCAACTGTTTTCACTATCCCCAGACCCTGGTTTTCCCAGGCACCTGTTGTTATTGCACAAGTATCCCTGAGTTTATCAAATCATTAAGCTTACAGTACTGTCAGTGTTTTCTCTTGGTTTGTGGCAGACTTAACATTTTCCCATCCCTTTAAACCATTAATATAACCCGACCTGTGTCTGAAACGTTGGAAAAGCAAGAGCAGATAATAAATAACCAGGCAAGACAATACTTGCTAAACAAGTCCAGCTACAACCATTAGATCTGAGAAAAGTCTAGTTACATTCATTGGAATTAGGCACTACCCTAAACAGCTCGGGTGCTGCACTTAACTTAATAATGGGAGGGAAACACCTGCAGATGTTCTTCTTCCAAATGACAGCTCTCTGTAACTAATACTGTATGCAACTAATACTGTACTGTATGTAAAAACCTTTCTAATACAAGTCAGTGGCTTCTCTGTAGTCCTTCACACTTACCTGTCTTTAGGTTAAAGGCCCAGGCTGGCACGGTGTCGGAGGCCCTGAGGCGCGTGCTGTGTCCCAGGGGAAGGCTGATTTGAATGGGCCCTCGAACCTGGAGCTCCTCGCCTCCAGAGTACAGTAGGACATTGACGGCTGCCAGCGCCTTCAGCTCGATGATTTGGACCACTTCAGACACACGGGGGAGAAATCCAGTCAGAGGAGTCAATCGCAGACATTTAAATGGTAAAGTGAATTCTTATGTTTACATTAGCTTTATCCATTTTGTAAAGAATTCCCCTAAAACAACGAAATAGGCTGCGAGATCTGCTTGATTACAAGATGATGACCATTCATGCCCAACAAAGTCATTAAATAATTGTTTGTAAAACTTATTTAGTGCAATTTTGAGAAATGTTTCTGCTTAAAACACGAATGAGTGTCTCATTTACCACTCACAGGATTTTTTGTTGATGATGCCTGGAGTACAGTTGGCACAGTCTTTTGCCAGGTGGTGCTGTGGTACAGTCAGGTACGCTGTCACCGAGGAGACGTTGCTCTTATCAGGCATTGTGAGGAGGTTCTTGGGGAACTTAACCTTGGGTTGGGATGAGCTGTCTGTAAAAACAAGATGGCATCCGATAGGTAAATCTAGAGACAAGATGCAGTGTGTTTAAATGTGTATGTGAGGCTACAAGGGATTGGGCTTCAACAGAAAAGATGTAAGAGAAGTGGTAACAAGGCTTTATTTGTTTTACAGTAGAGGTTAGGGCTCGGTGATATGGAGAAAATCCGATATCACGATATTCTTGACCAAATACAGAAAATATTATTTATTAAAATAAGATTTTAGATGAATAATAAACAATGATGTGGTAAACCGTTCCGAGGGCAATTATGGAGAAAAATAATTAATTTTTGTCCAGCTACCGCATATACTGACTATGTTAACATGCATGCACAAAAACTGTGTGGTGTCAAAACAAATCAGCAATTATTTAAATTATATTCCCTCAAAATGTTTCACAACAGATTTCCTGAGAAAATTGCATTAGTATGTGCTTCTTATCAATTTAGACAGCGTAATTGTATATCACAATATGACATACATAGACATAAGGTTTTATCACTACATAAATACATTGAAAGACAATAATTTATCATATTGAGTTAATACCCAGCCCTAGTAGAGGTGCCTACTTTATCTGGCATTTATTTAAATGATTATTGTTGGAGGATTAAATGCCCCTAATTGATCTGAGGGACAAAACAGTATCATAGTTTACCTCTACACTTATGTCATTGGTGACTTTGTCCTAAACACATTTTAAAATGGCAAGACAGTATTATTACAGATATTTGTGCATTTTCTCTGCTGTATTCTTGCATCTTGACCATCAATCCCTTCTTTATTTTATACTTTAATCTGTGCAAGTTGAAAACTTAAAAACTACCCAGATGAACCAGTTAAAGCTGTCATGTTTAGCTCAGTCAATTCAAGAAAAAATCTTCTATTTTTCCAATGCAAGAGAGTGTTGTTCTATAAATTAAGGTTGTGATTTGCTTGTTGCGTACACCTACCAGGTAGCTTCCCTGTGATGAGTACTGAGTCTTCAAACAGCCAGATGTTCCCCTGACTGTGAGGGAGCAGCAGCAACGTCACAGCAGAGAAAACTGCAGGAGGACAGACAAAACATAAATACTAATAGCACTTTTTCCCAACTATCACAACTACAACATTTCCAAGTGTTTTCCAATAGACAAAAGTTGCCATTATAGAACTGACAAGTGGCAACTTTATTCATAAATAAGAGAGAAATTGAGAAAAATTACTAAAAAAATGTATTTTTTAATATGTAACAAGTGATAGAGATGTCAAGTCATTTTTAAACACAACACAAGCTGTTTATGGTTTCTTCTTGCAGACCTGCAATACCACCAGCAGGTGGCAGTACTACCTCAATCCTCTTTTTAGGGTTCAGCTGTCTGGCTTAGCAGCACAAAAGGGAGGCGCCTCTGATAAAGCAGAGTAAAGCAAGTCTCGACAGATGACACAATTTCATCCTCATTTAATAATCCATCTGATTTTTATCTCTCAGAACGTAACACCTGCTCCATCTTTGCTTTGAAACACCGCCTCCCTGCTTCTTTTCTGGCTGAGACAGACCAGTGAGAAGAAGTGGATACACAGACAATAGAGTCATGTTTTCTTTTCTTTTTTTCACCAACATGAGGTCGGTGTAGCTAAAAAGCCCCCACCCCCCTCGGCATTAGATGGAGTGCAGGACAAAGAGAGTTTGCTGAGGCAGGGATATGTTTCCCCCCGGCTTGAGTCAGACATCTCGACTCTACATGCTGCTGTAGGGACAATCAATACGGTGACGCGTTCACTTACACTCGAATATACACTGGGCACATAAAATGCTTCATCATGAACAAACCTCAGGGACAAGTTGGACGTTGTCGCAGACACTTCGTTAATCTGTGATGACCATGAATAATGCAGTTGTGTGAATACTTGCTGGCAGTACAGAAAAGGGTACTCACAAATGGCTGGACAGCCTTTTATGCACAAGTAATATTTACATAGCTAAAAGAGAGTTTGTGTGAGAGAATCCTTGAGCAAATCACTTTTTATTTGAGTAGGTATGGGCTAAATGCCTTAATTGAGTTTTTTTCTCTATGCTTTGGCTCAATCCTTGTTGGATGATCCTCTTTACTTGTGTCCTTTTAAGGGGGGGTAGGGTCAGCTGTGACCCTGGACCTGATCAGGATGCGGTGTTCAGCATTTCAGCAGAGCGGATGTTAACGTCCTTAAGGGATCCAACAGTCTGTGGCTGTGCTCTTCTGTCAGAGAAGCCTGGCTTACTGGATGACTTCAATTGCATTTATGGCATCAATAGTATCAATTCAAAACAAGAGTTATCTTTAGACACTTTACAGATAGAGTAGGTCTAGACCACACTATAATTTACAAAGATTTATAGCTGGATATGGGGGAAGATTTGGGCCATGCGGATGAATGTTTTCCTCAGAAATCATGCCCCTGAAGATCACGCCCCTGACTTAAAAAATATTGTTTGAATTTGTGGACATGAAGAGACAATGAGGAGTCAGTTAGTGTTTCTTGGATTAGCCAAAGGTTTAAAATAAGTTGTGTGTTACTCACTCGGCCTCTTGGCGGTGCTCCAGGGCACGGGGCTGGGGGCGTAGCCCTCCATGGTGCCCAGCAGAGTCAGACTCAGGCCGGGACTGTACGGCACCCAGAGCAGAACCTCACCCTTCTCGTCTGTTGGGGCAGAGGTCCTCAGGGTGTGGTTTACGTAAACGTCCACTGAAGCACCCGGCAGCGCCTGACGGGTCACTAGGTCCCTCACCAGCACCTTCAGGGCAAACTGGGGCTCTGGGGAGAAAATGTCAGAAGGTATAATGATTCAGACTTCCATAGTGTCCATTTATGGCCAATGTTCTGTTAAATGTTTAAAATCACACATGCAAATCTAATTAACAATTACAGAGCTTTCCCTGGGTTTGTTGAAGACTTGGGTGTGCATATTTGGCGGAGAGGTCTGGGGTTCCTCCCTAAAAACTATTATTATTACTAAAGACTATTATTATTACAATATCTGTGGCTAAAACATTGGAAAAGCTAGAACAGATGAATAAATAAAAAAAATGTAAAGACTGAAAGAAGTCCACAAGGGACCAACTACAATTTTTAGATTTTTAGATTTCCGAGTATGTGAGTGTCATTTAACTAGTTTTGATGCTCAGATTGATTTAATTTGGCTTAGGTTCTGCCAAAAACCGCCTGTGTATTGCACCAAAGTCTTATAATGGTAAGGAAAACCCAATTGTATTTATAGTTTGGATTTGGTGAGCCATTCCCATCAGCATGGCTGTCAGAGTAAGATATCCAACAATATGACTGTGGTAATACATGTATCTCTGCATGTGTTCTGATCTGTATGCAGACCAGCTTCAACCCCTTCCTCTCTCAGCAGTACTCGGTAACCTTTCTCTACCCATGAAAAAGTGATGAGGCGGGCACAGCTGAACCAGTGGGAGAATGAAAAATACATCAAAACAAGTGCCACGTCAAGACGTCTCTTCCCTTCCAGCACTGTCGCATAGTAGAGGTGATATTTAGCAAGTTCTTAATTTTGAGTATCACGCTGTAGTTGAGACAGTTTTACTCTACTTTTCAACCGTTTTCAGTCTTTCTTTTTTTATATGTTGATAAGAAAGAATTTTGCTGTCTACATTGTAGTTTGTTTTGTTGTAAGGTACTGTAATCTTCAGAATAAGGGTCAGGGTTCAGTGAAGCTGATGGATGTATTAAGCTTAATGACTGCCCATCACAATATGTTGTGGTCTGTAAAACTGGCACTAACATAGCTGCTGGAGTTACTAGAGAGCATTCAAGTGTATATCATTTTAATTAAATTTTTTTTACAGTATGTAAACCCACCACCTATCCCCAGATCAGTTGTAAACAACCAATTGATCCATTTTATACGTCACATGAAATCATATAAAATACACAGAGGCCATAAATGTGCTCAGGCTCACCTGCTGTATCAGAAGAACAGCGCAGGATCCCCATGATCCCCATTAATACATCAAAAAGATAAAAACGTAATCCCCCAAACCTCCACATTATATGTCTTAACCCTGTTAGCTATTAGCACAGCAGACTGCCTGTGTATACATCCAATAGCTTGTCAATAGAAACAGTGGATCAGTCAGACAAATGCCTTGGTATTTGGGCTGGTTTTGGTGAAGACGTCTTTATTTTAATATCAAAAAAGCTACAAAGCTTTACTGCAAAGATCACGTGTCTTTCACAATATAGTATTAAAGATACACTCTGATCCGATCACTGTTCCTACACAAAATGGCACATATTGGACCAGCTTTACCTTCATAACTGCCAGTTAATTTACTATTTTGCCACTCAAAATGAATTAAAAGTTTCAGATTGAATACAATGTTGTAATCTGTGGCACAATTTAAAATGTATTTATAGACATAGTTTGCAGCATTTGCCTCACATAAATCACAGTAAGCTGCAGCAAACCTAATTTAAATGTATATATCCTAAACAAGGTAAGATACAATAAAAACTAAAGAAAGGTGCGATTTAAAAGCCAGTTCTCTTCGTCAGGTTCACATAAACAAACAGGCTGTTTACATAGTAGCCCTGGTACCTGATTGTGTTAGTCACACGGCTTCCTCTGTTGCAGCTCATTTCCATTTTGTCTAACAATGACGGACCGAGGGAGAGCTAATATGTGTTTTTGTTTACCTTCTATCAGAGTGGAGGAGCTGAGGACTCGCCCCGGGGCGCTCGGGTCGGTGACAGACGGGGCTCCGACCGCAATGGTGAGCCCATTGTCCCCGGGCGAGGATGAGGGCAGGCCGCCGCCCTCCTCCTCCGCTGCACTCACCGCCCCATCCAGGCACGGAATCAGAAGCAACAACGGCAGAAAGAGCAGCAGCAGCGGCGGCAGCACGGAGCGTTCAGCGGCGGGCATGGCGAGAGGGGGTGCAGGCTCACAGACATAACGAACCGCGAGAGGTTCGGGGAGGGGAGAAGAACGAGTCCAGTAGGGGTTGTCCTTATCACGAAGGCCTCGTCCCTCTCATGGTGTCTGGTAACGTTGGTGCGGACAGAGGGTTGTGGGGGGGGGGGGCCCGTTGAGAAAGGATGCGCTGGTGCTGAGGCTGGGCGTGTGTGGTCGAAGATCGTTTATAATGCGAACGATGTGTCACACGGTGAAGAAAAGAAAAATACAAAATAGGTTCCTAACTATGATTTATATCCTAAAATGTCACATCTGAATATATTCCTTGTGTGTATTCCAGTCCAATAGTGCATACATATACGTGCATGTGTGCTAAAAAATTATTTCATTACACAGTCTTTAGGCAATGGCAGATCATTTTGATGATCAGTGACAATGTGAAGATGTTCTGCTTTCCGATTTTTGTAATCATTGGCAACTGTGATTACTATTATTGTACCACGAAAAGGCTACAGAGTGAGAGGCCTTTATTATCTTTGGTAAGACAGAAGATGCTGTTACATCATTGGGGTCTGCGTGGCCCCCTGCCAGTAACCTTAGATCCTGGTTGCCTATTTTTAACTCTCCTGCTTTGACAAAATGTAAATATCCACTCTTGAAATCACACAACAAGACTGAGAAATATAGGCTAAATACAAGAATCACAGTGTATTTTGTGCTGTGATTATTTGTCAAGTAAACTTGTAAATATACAAGTTGAATGCCCTCTAAGGGATCTGTTCTCGTTGCACTTTGTTACTGTGATGAGCTGAATGTGTGAAACGTAATAAAACACACTGAATCAAATATGACGTTTTCCCTCAGTACTTCATGTTGAATTTTAACCTGCAACTTTTAGGTAAATAGTACAGGATTTTACATATTAATTGCCTTTGCTTTAGAAAGCAAAGTAACCCTTTTCTTTAAATCCAACCACAGTGTTGAGTCATACACACTCGAGTTAGCATGCTCCATCAGCGTGCTCCATCAGCGTGCTCCATCAGCGTGCTCCATCACTGTGCTCCATCAGGGTGCTCCATCAGCATGGTCCATCACTGTGCTCCATCAGCGTGCTCCATCAGCGTGCTCCATCAGCGTGCTCCATCAGCGTGCTCCATCAGCATGCTCCATCAGCATGCTCCATCAGCGTGCTCCATCAGCATGCTCCATCAGCATGCTCCATCAGCGTGCTCCAGCTGTGGTAATAGTAGCACAGACATGTTTCCACCTAGTGGCAGAACTAGGGATGTCTAGACTTCTTCTTCTTCTGTTTTTATAACTGAGAACACACAGTAATTAACATTTCTGTAA
>NC_048430.1:953966-955142 GCF_013103735.1 Etheostoma cragini
GTATACTCATAGGATTGTATGTTATGGAAATATTTAATAAAAAAAGTAAGTAATATTACTAGTATGTTTTATGTCAAAGAATCTCTTTGACACTCTCTGAAAAAGTCATACAAAATGTTAAAAAGTGTTATTACATTGTTATTACATTGTTATTACATTGTTATAAACATGTTTTATGTCACAAATCACTGGAAAAACGCATTCAAAGTGTTATTACATAGTTATTACACACAATACGGGCCGTAAAAGTGCCTGAAAATAAATTTTTCGTCCCCCCCAAAAAAAAAATTATGATCTATTCATTTCTCTGCTGAGCCCTGGCTTTCCTAGGATGCCCTACTCTGGTCTAGATCTGTCTCCCTTTTGCTAATATGTCTTACTCTATTGTCTCCCTCTCTCTAAGATGGCTTACTCTGGTCTAGACCTGTCCTACTCTGTAGTCTCCCTTTCTCTAAGATGCCCTACTCTGGTCTAGACCTGTCTCTAAGATGCCCTACTCTGGTCTAGACCTGTCCTACTCTATTGTCTCCCTTTCTCTAAGATGCCCTACTCTGGTCTAGACCTGTCTCTGAGTTCTATTGTTCTGAGTCCTGCCTGTCCTTGTCTAAATCCTGTCCTAACCTCTCCTAATCTGCACTGCCTTTCCTGACCTCTCTTTCCTGTCTAAGTGTTTGCACATACACTGGCAACGAGCCGGTCTTGAACACTCGACCCTGGGCGCCTAAGAGTCGAGCACAAACCAACTGTGCTACCAACGCAAGTACGCACGGAAAGGTTCTCTGGGTGGATTTGTCTTTGTGGGTGTAAAGCTCAAAATAAATAGTCCATTCCTTTGTTGGAACCCATAAAAGATCTGATATAAACTGCAATCCAGGAGACTTGATCACACAACCTTCTGAATATAAGGCACATCATTTATCACACAGAGCTACATGGTGATGAGGGCAAACAGGTTGGAGGTTGTATTTGATGTCCACATCACCGAGGAAAGACATTTCAAAAAGTGTTGACAGAGACGGGATTCGATCCTTCAACCTTCAGGTTTTCGGTCAGTAACTTATCCTGTTGAGCTATCTATCGGGATGGAATTTTTTTTTTTCCCTATGATTTGTTCTTCAGACTGCCACACTTTAGTCACACAGGGGAGACAGGGGTGTACATGCTAGATCAGATCCA
>NC_048430.1:955242-956294 GCF_013103735.1 Etheostoma cragini
AAGCTTCACTCTATGTTATATTTTACATTTACTTCATCTACCTCTGATGTTCTGTACAAGATCAATTCCACCCAGGATTTCTTACACTTCCTGGTTTGAATTGTGTCATCAAATGGTCTAGTTAGTGGGACTAGGATCATCGTTGCTAGCTCCACACACCAACCACAGTAGTTTGGGGCGTAGCCGTCTATACAGCCACTAAAGACCAAACCATATGGTTTTAACTTGTCATAACCATCAACATGCCAGACGTGGTTTGACTGGTATTTCAATTTGCACTACCGACTGGTTATTTACAGTAACAAATGTTTACATAAACATCTGCAATATCTTACTTTAACTGTAATATGCAATTACTTTCCACTGCACTTTAATTCAGATAGCTTCTGCCCAAACTTTAAATCATTGTTATACTGCTCATTTTAGCCTAACTAATTATATATATCGATCTGTAAAAATGTTGTTTATAGTAATATCTATCTGTATAAATTCATAGTACATATTCACCTGTAAACTCTGTTATAGTAACAACCATCTGTATATTATGTTCATTGTACATATCTGTAAAAATTCTGTTTATAGTAATATCTATCTGTATATTACATTCAGTACATATCCAGCTGTAAATCTTGTTCACAATACTAGTTATCTATATATTATATTCATAGGACACATCTATCCGTAACAATTCTGTTTTAAATACTATTAATTTCTATATTTATTCAGTACATATCCATGTCCTGCACTTACTGCTATTGCTTTGAGTTTGCTCACACAAGGATCGGATTCCTGGGTCATGGTGAGAATATTATCACTGACAGCTCTTTCTTGAATGTACAATGAAACCAGGGAAACTGGAAATTAAAATATATCATCTCACCTCCAAATTCATAACCTCCAAAGACGTCCAGAGTTTTTCACCATTATTATGTCAGTGGTGAGAAAATATCTGTTTTTAGATGTTATCTGTGTTATTCCCCGTGTTGCTCCATATTACATGGCGGTAACGTGAATATTAAGTTTGTGAATCAAGTGTCTGACTCTAATGTCTG
>NC_048430.1:956394-958092 GCF_013103735.1 Etheostoma cragini
AATCTGCTAGTTACTGAAGTAGACAAGCCACATAGTGCAGAGGTGTACAGTATTTCAATAAAAGAACCCAATTTAAAATATCAAACCAAGTCTTCTAACTACTGACTTGTCTGTAATACAACTAAAATGTCTTTCCCAGCACTAGGCTGAGCATTAGCATGTGGACTGGTCTTAGGCGTCTCCTCAGGGACTCTGTCTGACACATCTTTTAGAAATCTGATGGTTTTGCCACATGCACAACAAAGCCCAGGGGAAGCTTTCAAGGCAGATCCACAATATGGACAGTAGGGGGGGGGGGGGGGGGGGGGGGGGGGGGGGGGGGGGGGGGGGGGGGGACAACAAAAAGACAAAAGCTTGCAAGCTCGGCAAGTTAATATCAGAGAGAGGATATATTGTTTATGCAAAAGATGTCAGCTGATCTTCTGTATATGGATGTTTACCCTGTGTTCACTTTCATTCTGTCACCTTTCCCTGCTATTTATGTCTCCTTGAGTGAGATAATGATCTAATGCTCTCTTCCCCTCTCCTTACCATCTTCCTATTTAGTCTTACTGTCCTTTCTCTGCTTCCTTTCGTCCTTCATCTTCACCTTTTATCCCCGTTTTCTTCAACCCTTCTCTCTCATCGTCATCTCCCTGCGCTCTCTCTGATATTTATCTACTCTCTGCTTCTCTTTCTGCCATTAAACGTAGATTAATTTACATTTATTTTTACAAACCGTCTGTGTTCAACAACAACATATGAGCTGCCTGAGCACGTATGTTCCACTGGATCCATTCATATCTAATATGAGAGCAGTGATCTTTGTGTAGAGCACTCACCGCCTTGTGCTGCAGCTCCTGGGTCAGCTGAGCGTCCTCCAGGGTCAGCTGATCATCGTCCTGGGTCAGCTGAGCGTCCTCCAGGGTCATCTGATGGTCCTCCTGGGTCAGCTGATGGTCCTCCTGGGTCAGCTAATTGTCCTCCAGGGTCATCTGATGGTCCTCCTGGGTCAGCTGAGCGTCCTCCTGGGTCAGCTGGTGGTCCTCCAGGGTCAGCTGATCATCGTCCTGGGTCAGCTGATGGTCCTCCTGGGTCAGCTGAGCGTCCTCCAGGGTCATATGATGGTCCTCCTGAGTCAGCTGATGGTCCTCCTGGGTCAGCTGAGCGTCCTCCTGGGTCAGCTGAGCGTCCTCCTGGGTCAGCTGATGTTCCTCCTGGGTCAGCTGATGGTCCTCCAGGGTCAGCTGATGGTCCTCCTGGGTCAGCTGATCGTCCTCCTGGGTCAGCTGATGGTCCTCCAGGGTCAGCTGATGGTCCTCCTGGGTCAGCTGATAAAGGCATATATTACTTTACTGAATGTTTTGCCGCGTACAAAGCAATTTCTATGTCTCTTTCAGCATCATTATACTTCAGGGTTTAAATTTGGACTTGTTATATGTGACGGGATGGGGGGCTCTCCCTAGGGGGGTCTGGGGGTATGCCCCCCCCAGGAAATCTTTTTGAAAAATAAAGCATCAAATGGCACTTTCTGGAGAGTTTTTTCCAAATAAATGGAGAAATCAAGTCTTGCATGATATGTGCCAATCTGCAGGTTAAGAGCCTTAGCCTTGTCGTAGTATCAACAGGTATTAAGGCATCTAGCATTTACATTATTAACTTCTTATGATATAAGAACTGACCCAGACAATGTGCCAAACATAATGAGCCACATGAAGA
>NC_048430.1:958315-959677 GCF_013103735.1 Etheostoma cragini
TACATTTAGAGATGCACAGAGGTTAGAGAAGCACAATAGTGGCCCAACGTTGCAGTATCGTATATATAGTATAGTATATATGGTTTATAGTATAGTATAGTATATATAGTACAGTATATAGTATATAGTATATAGTATTGTATAAATGTGTTTCATCAGACTTCTGCTCATGTTTACAACTTTGTGCACATTCTAAATATAACTCCTCCATCTCTGTAGTCCGAGATCTGGAGAGTTGTAATATACTACACTATATATACTATATATAGTATATATAGTGTAGGCCTATATAGTATATATACTATATATAGTATAAACTTCCACAGACAGGAAGCGCTCTTGAACCCCTCACAGTCTCTGAAAAGAACAACTAGTCGATCCCGAGTGGTTCAACAGGTAGAAACATAGATAAACTCATCTTCAGAAATTTGGCCGACCGGGTTGACACTTCAGTAATATCGGGTGTGTGAGCGTGTGAAACCGGTCAAATCCGCGCGTCTCACTGCCAATGCGTGAGAGTTGGCAGTGACTACAGTTCCCAGAGTTCCGAGTCCTTTGGGAATGTAAACAGGAAGTGTAATGTTGCTGTGTGATCGAGTCAGCTGTGGGCTCCGGACCACTGGAGCCAAGTTTTGCGATATTTGGTCACATTTTTGGAAGACTGGCTCCCATGTTGGATGCCGAATTAGCGACTAGTAGTTGATTACTGCAGCTACCCATGGATTTACAGACAAGCAGCACTGGAACACTTTAAAAACGGAAGAAAACCTAAAAACGGGAGGATTTGAATGCAAGTTGGTGAGTTTTAAGGAGCGTCTTCCCTGTGATCTCTGTGCGGATTTACGGACGATTACTTGCAAAGGACATCGAAGATACTGCTATCATATCTATATTTATTATATAATATGTGTAGATACTGCTATTCGGAGGAAGAGTACGTGACAATGAATCTGAACATATATGTAACATGTCAGATGGGATTAAATCAAGCAACATATCAGAGAGCCCCAGTTTTAGCAGAAGAGTGAGGTGTGAACAGAACCAACCTGTTTTTCAGAACCCCCCCAGGATGGAGGAGTGGAGGACTCCTCAGCAGGGAGGTGGTGGAAAGGACAGGCCCCCCTCGCCGGGAGACTGAAATACCCGACTGTGGGTAAGTCCACCGGTGGAGAACGATCAGCTGACCCAGGAGGACGATCAGCTGACCCAGGAGGACGATCAGCTGACCCTGGAGGACGATCAGCTGACCCAGGAGCTGCAGCACAAGGCGGTGAGTGCTCTACGCAAAGATCACTGCTCTCATATTAGATATGAATGGATCCAGTGTATGGATCAGGCAGCTCATATGTTATTGTTGAACAC
>NC_048430.1:959777-960876 GCF_013103735.1 Etheostoma cragini
CAAAGAATCTCTGAAAAAGTCATAAAAAATGTCAATATGTGTTATAACATAGTTATTACATTGTTATTACATTGTTATTACATGCCGTAAAAATGCCTGTAAAAAAAAAAAATTTGTCCCAAAAAAAAAAATCCAAATTATTTTATTCTGGCATTTCCTTTCTCTACTGAGCTCCAGCTGTTTCTCTTTCTCTAAGATGCCCTACTCTGTTCTAGACCTGTCTCTAAGATGCCCTACTCTGTTCTAGACCTGTCTCTAAGATGCCCTACTCTGGTCTAGACCTGTCTCTAAGATGCCCTACCCTGGTCTAGACCTTCCTCTAAGATGCCCTACTCTGGTCTAGACCTGTCTCTAAGTTCTATTATTCTGATTCCTGCCTGTCCTTGTCTAAATCCTGTCCTAACCTCTCCTAACCTGCACTGCCTTTCCTGACCTCTCTTTCCTGTCTAAGTGTTTGCACATACACTGGCAACGAGCCGGTCTTGAACACTCGACCCTGGGCGCCTAAGAGTCGAGCACAAACCAACTGTGCTACCAACGCAAGTACGCACGGAAAGGTTCTCTGGGTGGATTTGTCTTTGTGGGTGTAAAGCTCAAAATAAAAAATCTATTCCTTTGTTGGAACTCATAAACATAATGTTTTTTGATTATTGCCCCACCACACTCCATCTGATATATGCTGCAACCTAGAAGACTTGAACACGCAACCTTCTGAATAGAAGACAAGTCATGTATCACACAGAGCTACATGATGATGAAAGTCAGCAGGTTGGAGGTTGTATTTGATGTCCACATCACCGAGGTGAAACATTTGAAAAAGTGTTGCCAGAGACGGGATTTGATCCCTCAACCTTCATGTTGTCAAGTCAACAACTTATCCTGGTGAGCTATTCCTCAGGAAGAAGTATTTTTTTCTTCTATTATTTGTTCTTCACACTGCCACACTTTGGTCACAAAGGGGAAGCAGGGGTGTATGTGCTAGATCGGATCCACTAGACGTGTCGATGTCAAAGGACGTGCTTGGTGGTCTGCCTCATATTGCCTCTGATTGGCCTACCCTGTTATCTTAACCCTACAGTCAAAGCACCATGCAAGTAGC
>NC_048430.1:960976-962291 GCF_013103735.1 Etheostoma cragini
GACTTCTAAACATAACTCTCAGCCACACAACGTGTGATCTGTTATCAGGCTACTTGCATGGTGCTTTGACTGTAGGGTAAGGATAACAGGGTAGGCCAATCAGAGGCAATATGAGGCAGACCACCAGGCACGTCCTTTGACATCGACACGTCTAGTGGATCCGATCTAGCACATACACCCTTGCTTCCCTTGTGTGACCAAAGTGTGGCAATGTGAAGAACAAATAATAGAAAAAAAAGAAAAATCTTCCTGAGGAATAGCTCACCAGGATAAGTTGTTGACTTGACAACATGAAGGTTGAAGGATCAAATCCCGTCTCTGGCAACACTTTTTCAAATGTTTCTCCTCGGTGATGTGGACATCAAATACAACCTCCAACCTGTTTTTTTCATCATCAGTCATAGCTCTGTGTGATAAATGACTTGTCTTCTATTCAGAAGGTTGCATGTTCAAGTCTTCTAGGTTGCAGCATATATCAGATGGAGTATGTTTATGGTTTCCAACAAAGGAATGGACTATTTATTTTGAGCTTTACACCCACAAAGACAAATCCACCCAGAGAACCTTCCCGTGCGTACTTGCGTTGGTAGCACAGTTGGTTTGTGCTCGACTCTTAGGCGCCCAGGGTCGAGTGTTCAAGACCGGCTCGTTGCCAGTGTATGTGCAAACACTTAGACAGGAAAGAGAGGTCAGGAAAGGCAGTGCAGGTTAGGAGAGGTTAGGACAGGATTTAGACAAGGACAGGCAGGACTCAGAATAATAGAACTTAGAGACAGGTCTAGACCAGAGTAGGGCATCTTAGAGGAAGGTCTAGACCAGAGTAGGGCATCTTAGAGACAGGTCTAGAACAGAGTAGGGCATCTTAGAGGAAGGTGTAGACCAGAGTAGGGCATCTTAGAGACAGGTCTAGACCAGAGTAGGGCATCTTAGAGACAGGTCTAGACCAGAGTAGGGCATCTTAGAGACAGGTCTAGAACAGAGTAGGGCATCTTAGAGAAAGATAAACAGCTGGAGCTCAGTAGAGAAAGGAAATGCCAGAATAAAATAATTTGGTTTTTTTTTTTGGACGAATTTTTTTTTTACAGGCATTTTTACGGCATGTAATAACAATGTAATAACACTTTGTATACCTTTTTCAGACATTTTTGACATTAAACATGTTTATAACAATGTAATAACAATGTAATAACTATGTTATAACACATATTGACATTTTTTATGACTTTTTCAGAGCTTATTTGACATAAAACATACTAGTAATATTACTTACTTTTTTTATTAAATATTTCCATAACATACAATCCTATGAGTATAC
>NC_048430.1:962391-963935 GCF_013103735.1 Etheostoma cragini
TCAAAAATGTCTGAAAAAGGTATACAAAGTGTTATTACATTGTTATTACATGCCGTAAAAATGCCTGTAAAAAAAAAAAATTCGGCCCAAAAAAAAAATCCAAATTATTTTATTCTGGCATTTCCTTTCTCTACTGAGCTCCAGCTGTTTCTCTTTCTCTAAGATGCCCTACTCTGTTCTAGACCTGTCTCTAAGATGCCCTACTCTGTTCTAGATCTGTCTCTAGGATGCCCTACTCTGGTCTAGACCTGTCTCTAAGATGCCCTACTCTGGTCTAGACCTGTCTCTAAGATGCCCTACTCTGGTCTAGACCTGTCTCTGAGTTCTATTATTCTGATTCCTGCCTGTCCTTGTCTAAATCCTGTCCTAACCTCTCCTAACCTGCACTGCCTTTCCTGACCTCTCTTTCCTGTCTAAGTGTTTGCACATACACTGGCAACGAGCCGGTCTTGAACACTCGACCCTGGGCGCCTAAGAGTCGAGCACAAACCAACTGTGCTACCAACGCAAGTACGCACGGAAAGGTTCTCTGGGTGGATTTGTCTTTATCATTGTGTGTTTAAAGCTCACAATAAGTGGTCCATTCCTTTGTTGGAACCCATAAAAGATCTGATATAAACTGCAATCCAGGAGACTTGAACACACAACCTTCAGAATACAAAGCACATCTTTTATCACACAGAGCTACATGGCGATGAGAGCAAACAGGTTGGAGGTTGTATTTGATGTCCACATCACCGAGGAAAGACATTTCAAAAAGTGTTGACAGAGACGGGATTCGATCCTTCAACCTTCAGGTTTTCGGTCAGTAACTTATCCTGGTGAGCTATCTATCGGGATGGAATTTTTTTTTTCTCCCTATGATTTGTTCTTCAGACTGCCACACTTTAGTCACACAGGGGAGACAGGGGTGTACATGCTAGATCAGATCCACTAGACGTGTCGATGTCAATGGACGTACCTGCCTCATATTGCCTCTGATTGGTCTACCCTGTTATCCTTACCCTACATTCAAAGCACCATGCAAGTAGCCTGATACTGATACAAACTCACATTCTACTCACAATATGACCTAGCCCCGCCCACAACATTTGAGGTTGGGAGGTGTACAGTGGGTGGGATCTTGCATTAATTCACTCATTCATGTAAATGCTAGATCACACCCACCACACCCTAACCTCTCAACACGTCTAGTGGGTGTGATCTAGCATGTACCGGGAGGCATCAGCCTGTCTTGCTGAGCCACTTCTCTCTCTCTCTCATAATAGGCTCGTTCGAGATGAGCCAGGTCTGCGCAGAATCGATCACCGGCGTTTGGCACCCGTTGCATGCTGGTTAGACTTGTGTCCCACTTGATCCCGTCTTTCTCTGACGTCATGCACACGTGGGCAACCGAAATCTCACGAGAGCAAGGCGGCCCCAGTTCTGTGTCAGAGCACGCTGGGAAACCCCGCCTTCTCAGCTGATATATCACCTGATTGGTTTACAACACGATGACGTTTCATATAAACAAGTTGCTGAAATCAGCTGGAAACTGTCCCGCC
>NC_048430.1:964035-976775 GCF_013103735.1 Etheostoma cragini
TGTATGACTCAACACTGTGGTTGGATTTAAAGAAAAGGGTTACTTTGCTTTCTAAAGCAAAGGCAATTAATATGTAAACTCCTGTACCATTTACCTAAAAGTTGCAGGTTAAAATTCTACATAAAGTACTGAGGGAAAACGTCATATTTGAGTCAGTGTGTTTTATTAAAACGTTTCACACATTCAGCTCATCACAGTAACAAAAGGGTCCGGATTTGTGAAATGTGCCATGGAGACGCTCATTTAAAAACACAAGCCAAATATTACAAAGACACGGTGCTACATTATGCTGTGTGTGACTGAAATCTTCCCCACAACAAAAAAAAAAAAATCCAGAAGATGAAATGTAAAAGGAAGTGCAACCATTAGTCAACAGAAGATAAGAACATCAGTAAGTTCAGAGATTTATACAAAGTGCAACAAGAACAGATCCCTTAGAGGGCATTCAACAGTTTCAAAGTGTTAATATGCACAGTTTAGTGACACCATGGTGAGACAATTTTGTAAACACATTCACACGTTCTCCTTTTGGTCACATTTAAAATTCAATAATTTTGCATCAATATATATTAATATAAATAGCCATTTAATAATAAGCTTTGTACACAGATATACATACAGGAGGCCGTGTAAAAATGAGGCCGAACGTGCCCAAACCAACAGGGATGGATTCATTTTTAGCAGCATCTTTGGCGCTTGTTGCCAGAGGGAAAACACCTGATTAGTTAAAAAAAAAGGTATTTAAAATAAATATATAAATAAACACAGTATCGTGAGGCTTGTTGTTTTTAGAAAAAGTGGCAGGCCTCTTTAGCCGGTTAGTACTACTGGTACCCTACAGCCAGTTTATTGCACAAGAGCAACAGGGAACAACTCCCCTTGGCACGGCCCAAACTCAGGAGTAACACTCAAATCCAGAAAAAAGACATCCCGCCTTACCCGAAGAAACTCTGCATAGAATTTAATGGATGACAAGAGAGAGCAGTCCACCTACGGCCCTTTTGGAGGACTCTTCTAAACAGGACTTTGAGGGTTACAGTACTTTTTGGTCAAACCCCTTCAAATGTCCCCAAGGGAAAGCTTTACGTTGAGGTGTGGTGAGTTACCCGAGCCTGCGGGGTTTCCACCAGACCGTCCATCCATCCGTCCATCCATCCGTCCGTCCGTCCATCAGTAGCAGCCGTCCCTCCAGCTGCTGTCCCGAAGGGCACTGAGGGTGGACAGGCTCTTTGGAGGCGTCAGTAAACTGCAGCAAATGATAAAGGAAACGCCCAATTATGCATATTTGACAACCTTTATAAGAGAGCACAAACATTTTCTAATCTAGCAATTAGGGCGGAAACAAACGAGTATTATTATATTTTTCCATTAATGTGTTGATTGTTTTCTCGATTAGTTGTTTGGTCTATAAAATCAAAATAGTGAAAAATGACGTTGTCAAATGTCTTGTTTTGTCCACAGCTAAAAAGGTCTTCAGGTTACTTTCCTAGAGGAGTGAAGACAGCAGAAGACATCCTCATTCAACACGAACTACAGCTTCATACCCTGGACTGTGAGGCTTTCTGCAACAACTTGTGCTTTTTCTGCACCAATTTAAGGTGCAAATGTCTTTAATTATGTAAAAGGGAGACATTTTTAGATATTTACTGTCAATTACGCCTACGCTTAAACTGATTATTCAATGACAGTTAACAGCTAATTGATTAATCCCTGCAGCTCTGCTAGTAATAAAATGAAGGGTTACCTCCGCGGTGGTTGGCCCTTGTTGCGGGGGGTGGAGCTTGGGGTGCCAACAAAGGAGGCGGGGCGGGGCAGGCCGCTGCGTGGCGTGTTTGGGGTGGAAGACACCGCCCCTGCTCCACCCGTTGGTTTGCTGAGCATAGGGATGCCAGTGGCGACCCCGCTGCTCCCCCCGCTGCTGATGTTCAGACACTGGAGGCTGGTGGAGGCCGGCAGGGGGGCCGAGCCCTTGATGGTGGGGCTGACGTAGGCGGTGGCCTTCAGCGGCTGCCGTGACAACGTGAAGAAGTTCCCGACGCTCTGGACTCTGTTCTGCAGCTGGCCTGGGGCGGGGACTGGAGGTGGATGGAGACAACAGATACACGATTACATTAGATCCTTAATAAAAAACATATATAAAAAATAAAATACATATTCACTTGCATATGAGAAAATCCGTATCTTACTGAAGGACTGCAGCCGAGCCAGCCCACTGGGCGAATCAAAACTCTGGCTGTTACGAAGCAAAGAAGGGGAAGCACTAGGATTGGTTGGAATGGGCACACTAGGCATGCTGGGAGCTCTGACAAGGTTAGGCATGCTCCTCCGCAGCTTATCTAGAAGAGACAAACATAAAGAAAGGAAGTTAAAAGCTGCACTAGAGCAGACTGTACTGGAAAAATAGAGCTGTTTTACTGTAAATACATACATAAATACAGTAAATATATATATACTGTACATACATACTATTGCTTTTCAGAGTTTGAAAGTAACAACTTACAATAACTCGCCTTTTTATGATGGAGTAGTTTTTTGTGTCATTACTCTTTAGAGTAGTTAAAAAAAATCTGTAATTAATGTATGTATGTATGTATGTATGTATGTATGTACGTATGTTATATGTTGTGTTTAACGTGTTGCACTTTGCTACATTGTAAATCAAATCCGTTGTTTTGGCCAAATATATGTCAACAAACTCAAATAAAAAGGTTTTTCGTTACTTTTGAAAATTTTATTTGTTAACTTTTTTGGCTCTGTGCCCTTAACAAATCAGAAAAGACTGATTTAATTAAGTATTTAAGTAATTAAATTCCTATTTAAGTATAAGGTTTATAAGGTATTTAAAAAAAAGGTATAAATATTAAAAAAGTAGATCTCCATTTGCTGTTAGAAAGAAATGAACTTTACTCTGAGTATATTTTAAATGAACTACTTTTAACTTTTACTTGAGTAGAATTTTATCCCAGTAATTGTATTTGTACTTCGGTAAAAATTCAAAGTAATCATACTTTTACTGGAGTAGAATATTATTTTTGTACTCTTTCCACCTCTGATTGCTTTTTGGTGTTCTTGTCTTACAGCTCCATCCCTTAAGAGGCCACATACAGCGAGCTGGGATCTCTCGGGTAACAACAGCCTCCTCAGTCAGATAAACTCTCCTAACTCTAATCCCATCAGACTCTCTCGTCCCCGCCTCAGAGACGGGAACACGCGCCTGTCCGAGGGCGTTACAGGGTTCAACTGTACCAGAGGCTTAAGAAGAGTTATTATTAAGTGGCACAGTGAGGACGTCGGTGTGGGTCAGCCTGGGCATCACAACATGTTAGAGAGTGAAGGTGGCATCTCAAAATGAGACAAATTGGAAGAAAGCACAGTCACAGGTAATGAATTAATGGGTTAAATAACGGAAAGGTTAGAATATTGTTTAAAAACGAGGTTTAAAAGTTTTAGGAGGTTAGAAGGCCTACATTACACTTTGCATTTAGTGAAAGACAATGTTGACTTACTCTCATATTCGGCTGGACGCCATGATAGTTTCCCCCGAAGCAATATGCGTAACAGCGTACACATATACAGTATACAAATACACACAGAAATATTACAGGTACAAAACATAAACAGAGAGATAACGGATTAGTACTACTGACAGCAATGAGAACGGTATAGAAAGTCTAAGCAGTCTTGTCCTACTTCACTTTTCTGACTTGAAGTTGAAAATTTTAATATTGTTACTCTTTGTTTTTCTACTTGTTATAATACTTTTTATATTTTTTTCCTACTATATTTCTATTTAATGTGAATTTTTGAGCTGCTGTAACATGAGAATATCCCCTAGTGCGGAATCAATAAAGTCTATCTCATCTTTTCTTATTAACATTAGGGTCAGATATTAAAAAATTAACATTTTTGGTACTCAACAGATCCCCGTTGTTTTTATGGCTGGTGAGTGAAGCAACTCTACCAGCCACTAGTATTTCTTTACCAGCATCTGGCTGGTAGATGGTGCTCATTCTGAACCCTGCAGACGTTGGTGCAGGTCCATCGGAGTCATTTCTCACCTGATCCTGGTCTGAAGCCGTGCTGCTCGGCTGCGCAGAGGCTGCCCGGGCCCGGGCCCAGGCCCTGGGGCTGAGGTTGGAAGGCGAACCCTGCGGACGGGTAAGGCGGAGTGGAGGGGGTGGAAGGTGGGGTGGACAGGGAGCTGGTGCTTCTTCGCCAGTCTCGCATGCTGGAGAAAGTGTGGGAGTGCGGGAGGCGGGTGAGGCGCGGCTGCGGTGGGGGCAGGAGACCGTAGTCTTCGTCGTCCTCGTCTTCCTCCTCCAGGTCGAGGCCGGCGCTGAGCTGGCTGAGCTGGAAGGTGAAGCTCTGGCTGCGGCGGTTGGCCAGGACGGACGACGTGCTGGCGTAGTCCTGTCTTAGACCTGGGGGAGCGAGATATGAGGACCAGCGTGCAACACACACACACACACACACAATCACACACACATACACACAATCATCACCTCCTGGGATTAATGAAGCTGAAGTAGCGATGAGCTCTGAGATCTGGTGCCATATGTTAAAATATTAGCAAGGAGGGAACAAAGAGACGGATGAACAGCAGAACAAGTCAGTTGGCGCACAATAACACACACACACACACACACACACACACACACACTGAAATAACAACCAAAATAAAACATGAAATACATTTTACCAGTAATGTTCAGAAATCATTTTGACTAGATTTAGCTTGAAATGCAGGTTTAGGAGAAACAGGAGTTTTGTAAAGAAATGGTTTATTCATCCCTAAATTTACTCCATGCAATGTCTCAGGGAATCAGAGCTTTAAAAGAAGGAACATCCAGCCTGCAGCCTCTCTTCCCTGCAATTTGGAGTTTTAAATTATACACTATTTCTCCGAGCAGGAGCAGTTCTGGGGACAGAAATCCCCTCATCAGGCCTGTTGGAGAGCCAAACTACTGCACGTTTTCTTGCCTAGTGTTGGGTGTATGTTGTTTAAATCTGAACAGAGTCAATAACTTACTCTCCTCCTGCAGTCGGGCCATAACCTGGACGTCGGTGAGGTCTTGCAGTTTGTATCCCAGGGTGATGGAGTCGTCCTCCACC
This sequence comes from Etheostoma cragini, assembly GCF_013103735.1. Taxonomy (NCBI): domain Eukaryota; kingdom Metazoa; phylum Chordata; class Actinopteri; order Perciformes; family Percidae; genus Etheostoma; species Etheostoma cragini. The sequence continues at coordinate 969,148 of NC_048430.1, forward strand.
TCTGAAAAACCAAGGTCACTGTCCACGGATGACTGAAGACTGCGGGCGGAGCGCCGGAGGCTGCGGCCTGCAAAACAGAAAGAAAACCAGTGTCAGAAAACAGAGTTTGACTCCTTATCTTACCTTTTCAAGTTGTTTGACACAGTGTTAGACAAACGAGACCGTCACTGCAGCTCAACAACGCTCAGTAATGAGAAAAGCCCTTGAGTCTTCTGAGAGTCCTCTACGTGAAGATGAAGGATCCAAACTAATGAAGGCTCATGCTTGGCTCTGAGAATAAGAGTCTATTAAGTACCAGTGAGGCAGAAACATCGTTAAGGTTAATGATATTCCTGATATCTACGCACTGTGAAGGCTCTCTAAACAATCCTTTCCATTATTACTGTTATTTCAGTTACTTTTTTTTTTCTAATGTGGTAACTTAGGCCAAGTTTTCTGCAGAATTTATGAGGCTTTTTGGCTCATTTTTTACTCACACTTTCCATATTTTCTAACTTGATTACAATGGTAGTGGAACTACTGAAATATTCCCTACAGCGTTAAAACGGCTGACAGAAATTTCTTTTAGTATCCTCAGTAGTTTGGACATGTTGCAGCTGAATTTCTATGTGTTTTTTCAAAACTATAAGCACCCAAATATGTAAAATCATGCACCTCAATAATATGTGTGGGAAGGCAATTTTTTATTTTTACAAAATCTATAATTTCATATGAATTAATTACATGAGTTGTCTTTAAAAAACAAACTATTATCAAAAATGTTTTTACAGTTTGGTTTGTGGACTCCTGGTAATCCTGGCTATGACCCTGAATAACATAATACCATATTGGTGATGTGGCAGATAGATGAAAGTTTTATTTTTGGAACAACACACAACATACATATGTAAAAGGAAGGGAAAAAAAGAAACAAGGAGTAAGCCCTGTTTTTTTAATGCTGTTTGGATGAGCACCATCATGGAATTGAGCCTTGGGCTAAAAAAGCCAACAATGAGCCCCGGTGGCAGTTACCACAGAAACCCTGAGCAGTACTCCAATGTGGGCTCTCTCGTTCCCTGCAGCCTTGCCCTCTCTGCTGCGTCTGGAACATTATTTCTTTCCATCACGAATAATGCACATAAGGCTTTGGCACGGTGGGATTTCTGCAACTGAAACGCTGCTTGAAGCTGCAGCGGGAAGATACTCCCTCACTCCCACGACTTACACGGCAACACGGATGTGGGTGGCTGACCCAGTTCAATAACCAGTTAAATACCTGCACATTAATATCCGGACTGCGATACAAAGCAGAGTTAGTGTTCAGACTGATGTTCTGTTCCACATGAGACGAGGACAGCAGGAAGTAAGATGTGTGTAAAGCAGGAGCATCGGGGCTTACTGCGGTTGGCGGGGAAGAAGGTCGGAGTCCTCTCCGAAACAGGGGAGAGATCCTTCCCTAACGGACTCAGCGTCCGATGGAGGACCGGGTGGAGCGGGGAGGAGAGGGTTGGAACTAAGGGAGAAAATTGGATTTCAATAACACAAGTATTTGTCAGAGCGGCTGCAGAGGTAAAAAGGCTTTAAATCAAAAACAGCCCCGTCCTGAGTTACCGTGTCTGTCAGACGACAGGGGAGTGGAGCAGGGTTTGGCTGACGGAGCAGAGCTGATGGGTGACACCCCGGCCACTCGACTCGTGGGGGGGCCGGGGGAGGGGGTGGGAGAGGGGCTGGAAAGGGAGCTACGCCACCTGGACACTGGGGGGGGGGGGGGAAGGAGACACAAGCAGTGGGGATATTATTTCAATAAATCATAAAAAACTTCATGCATCAGAAGTGCACATCAAAGATCATGATAACCAATCAATGAGTTTGTTTCCATGCACACCAATAACCCGTTATTATTCTGAATATGAACAACATTCAGAAGTTTATACAGGTTACGTCAACAGCATATTCCAAATGAGGCCTTTTTCCTGAATATAGCATTTTTGGATTAAGACGTGGGATATTCCGGTATTATTGGGTTTTAGAGGCATGAATAGAGCGCATTTGGCTTATGTGTCTTAAACAGGGGTTTTACTGCAGGCTTATGGTCAGATCTGCGTTGCTATGGTTTCTGTACGCAAACCAACCAGCCAACAGTTTGCAGGGCTGCAGACCCGATAAGAAGGAGAAACACAGCTGATTTTAATCATTAAAAGTTGAAGTTTAAGCTACATTTAAAAGCAACGTTGGCCAGAAAATTCTGTTGAAAATGTTCCTCCATTCACAGCCATATATCACACAAATAGCATTAAAAATTGAAAAAATATATATTCTCCTTCTTCCCTTGCTTCTTGTCACTAAAGCAGTACAGCAGATTTCTGGCAAAATGTGGTTGCATACAACCACATTTCCTTATTTTTAGTTAAGACTTTAAAGTAATTTGTTAATGCTTTGTCAGTATTTTATGAACAACAACATATTTAAATGTCTAATGATGCATGTGTCCAACCAGGTTTTTATTGGATGATGGAGCAAGTGTCCTTCTATTTAGAAAAGCAGATGACCATAACTTTTTCTAAGTTTTAATTTTATTTTTTGCAGCCACTGAACCACCTATTGTTAATAAAATATTTTCAATTACAATAAAATACACAAAAGAAAGATTAAATCTAGTCATTAGGGAATGGGAGAAAGTGAATGTTAGTGATTCAATCTTCTTCTTTGACAACAGAAATAAAACTTTACATCCATAACCACGACCAGTACAGGACAAACGGGACCATTTATTCAGAATACAAATGGTAATATAAACTTAAATAAATAAAGCCCGTTCTCACATCAAAGCTCCACAACCTTAACTGGCTCTAACAATAATGCACAGTGTGTTTAATGTTTGAAGAGTGGGCACACTGTGCAGCACTGGGACTGTCACCAACCGCTCTATTCAACAGCTTCTAACAAAGGACAAAGCTGTATTCAACACACGCACACACACACAGACACACAGACACACACACACACACGCACACACACGCACCCACCCACACGCACACACACGCACCCACCCACACCAGTGACATAAATATTTTGGGAATAAAGATGCATCAAAATGTGCGGTGTGTTATTGAAGCCCACATCCTCCCAGAGATGCTTTCATGTAAACGGTTTCCATGGCAACAGCTCCCCCGCTTTCCCTGTGAGGGAGATAGCAGGGCCGAGCTGCTGGGAGGATTCCTCGGCCCGCGGACACAGCGATGCCGAGGACCAGCGCCTCTGATGCAACCGGCTGGCCAGGCGGTGCCACTGGAGAGCCCTGAGCCCAGAGAAGGGTCCACGCTGTGACCCAAATATTAATATCAGAGGGTCCGCCAGACTACACCGTGGGGGTACCACTAGGTCTTCACAGGCATGGTTTACCCCTGTTTGCTGTGGAAAAGAGCTGCTATGATAATCGTCAGCTATTCATTAAATTATTGTTATTAATAATATTATATTAATGAACTAATTTGAAAGTCTATTTAGTTTGAGTCATTTTTTGATGTAAAAATTAAAGAGAAGTCTTGGAAGTCTTAGCTAACTGAATATCTCTGAGTTTTGGACAAAAAAAGATGTTTAAATACGTCATCCCACGATTGGGGAAACACTGATTTACATTTTTCACTATTTTCTGACGTTTTATAGACCACAACTAACAAGTGATCACTTAGTTGAGAAAATAAAATCAACAAAATAACCCAACAACAAAAATATTAGTAACATCTTTAGTTGTAGCCCAAGTGTTGAAGAAGTTGATGGTCAGTCATCTGTACAGAGCCATAATAAAAAGCTGGTAAGTCTGGTAAGTTCACAAAGTTACAGACTTCACTGTTTACACCAGGAAAAGACAACACTTGTGTTGCATCATGTTATTGCAATATCCACAATTTCAGACAATATTAGCCTCATATATCGATGCTAAAATGCATTTCTTTGAAAAAATACTGTATACTCTATTTTGAAAGTGTGGTCACACACACACACACACACACACACACACACACACACACACACACACACACACACACACACACACACACACACACACACACACACACACACACGCACACACGCACACACGCACACACACGCACGCACACACACACACACAAACGATAAGCCTGATCTGCTTTTTCCACGTCTCGTCGATAAGCACAACAATCTATTTTTAAAAACTTGAGGCAGGCAACTGCGGTAACCATGACAACGCAAACTAAGACACCACTATTGATTCTCAGGTCTTGACTTTTTTAGATCTTGAAGTAACCATGACAGCTGTTTTGTTTTTTAGGGACGCTCAGCTCTTTGTGCTCAATAGGCTGTTCTTCCTCTTCTTCAGTGGTGCGTGATATAATTAAGTGATGCCGAGACATTCGGGTCAGGTGACCCAGGACTGATCTGCTTAATGCTACGAGGTGTGGACAGATTACAGTCTTCTGTCCTGCTGAGTCCCATCAGGCACAGTCAAGGTGAGTGCACTTGGAGTGTGTTACCTGTGTTATTTGTGGCTCTAGTCACTTTTCATTCATCTTTGACAACTTTCTGACATCACAAACACTTAATCAATGAATCAATACATTAGACTTTAGAGCTGCCACTTCCAATAATAATTAAGCACAAAATGAAAATACTCAAAGTAATTCAAAATTGTACTTCAAAAGGGGAACTCCAATGATTTCACTGCACAGTTTCCGTAGTGTATATCATCATCATCATCATCATCATCATCATCTCTGCCTGAGGCTGCCTGATAAACACAAGCTCAACATGAACCCACCCTCATTTTATCTGACTACTTCCATCTGAAACTCCTGAAAATAACGTTGTTGGTGCCAGACTGCCTCCTACACAAGTCAGCGAGAGCATCTAGCTGTAAAGTCTAGAGGAGAAAAATAATTTAACACTTCTTCCCGGCCAACATTCATGTTGTGTGAGTCATTGAGCATTCGCTCAGTCAAGTTCCTTCTGGCAAAAACCCGCTTAAAGCTGTGTACATCAGTTCAAAACAGCCTGAAGGAGAGCAGCATCCTGCAAACTCATCTACTAAGAGATCTTATGAAAACACAAATAAAAGTGACATAAGTAATAATAAGGAAAATCAATCATTATGACCCTAAACACAGCCACATCTGGAGATGCCAACTAGGCCTAGATGAAGCGTGATCATGCTCTAAGTATTCTCTTATAATGTGCATCTTTATTCAAGGAAAAGTGACAACTCTGAAATTAGTAACACCCTGAGATTGAACTCCACAAAGACGTTTGCAGCATTGTTCATTAGAAAGAAACTGCCCCCCCCCCCCCCCCCCCCCCCCCCTTAGACATCTGCACCCCAAAGAAAGCGCGTGCGTGATCACGGAAGGCTTGTATCATGTTGACATGCCAACAGGGTTGTTGTCATTACTTAGATCTCCTCGTGGGGGAGATAGAAACTACGTGCTAGAGCTTTCAACCTAAAGGCTGACACAGAAAAGTTACAGTTGTTGTACGCCACAAATCATCTGCTAGAGAGAACCAGCTACGAGCATCTGAGACACCTCAAATCCCACAAAAAGCGTTTTATTTTCATAATATGGGCACTTTAAGAAAGCGGTCTAAGGTTTGTTATTGTCTGTGCAATGTTATCCATATGGAAGGTCTAGTAAACTACCCATGTAAAATATTATTTTACCTTTCGTATTGATTCTGTTGGTTTGATACTGTGTTATATTTTGATGATGCATTAGAAAGGGCCCAGATTCAGCCCCTGTGAGTTTCCCTCCATCACATCTTTTATTGATTATGTGTCTAATAATCTGTAGTATTTATATGTGTGTAAACCAATACACCTAGCTAAACCGGTTGTACGGGGCATCTCTCAGTGAATAGGGGCGAGCGGGGATAATGGAACCCCAGCATGGTGACTCACTTAGCTCAGACACACATCCACGTGTGTTCATAACTTCTAATGTAATAACACCCTATTACAACAGTCTCTAGCACTGCTGACTCTTTAGCCATACAACCCAACCTCGCCCCGGGGGGGGGGGGCAATCACTCATTTTCTTACCACACACAAAGGGTGTGTCATTAGGTACCTTGTTCCAGGCGGAGGGACAGCGACCTCCTGGCGACCTCTACCTCTGATTTGTCCAGCACCTGCCGGCACCACTGCAGAGGTGTGAGGGAGCCAGCGGTGGGCTCTCTGGCTTTTGATGGCACGTACAACCTGGAGAGAGACACAGATGGAAATGCTGAGAGTCAAACAATCGCCTAAACTGTCACAGGACACTGGAGGCTACTCTTTAAAAAGGGCACCTGGGAAATAGATGAGTTTTATTCAAGAGTCTGCAGCCATGCTAGCAGCTCCGCGGTCTGTTTGAATGCTAACATGTGGATGTTTAACAGGTATATTGTTTAATATGCTCACACCTGGCCAGGAAACGCCTCCGGACCCCCAGTTGGAGCTGGGTAATGTGGCTTCGGGAAAGGAAAGTGTGGGGTCCCACGATGGAGCTGCTGCCCCCGCGACCCGATAAAGATGAAGATGGAAGGATGGATGGATGTTTACCATGTTGATCATCTCAATTTAGCATGCTGATTAGCACTAACACCAGCGCAGGTGAGTCTGATGGGAATGTTATTAGTTCTGCAGGTATTTACGAGGTGGGGCTGCAACTAAGGATTGTTTTTAGCCATGATTTTTCATTTCTTTTTTTAATGTAATAGGCCACAAAACACTAAAAGCAAGACAATCCTAGCTTCCCTTGAGTCACAGGCTTTCCCAAAGGTCTTTTTTGGCCAACTAACAGTCCACAACTCAAAGATATTTGGTTTACTAGGATATGAATTAGAGGAAAGCAGTAACGGTTTCATTGCAGTTGGTCAGTGGATTGAAACATCATTATAGAGACGTGATGAGATGAAAGATTGCAACATTGATATCTTACTACTTTAAAACTACTCATTACTGAACATACACTATTATTGTCTTTTGTTTGGATTTTTCCATAGAAACACAATCAGAGATGACATGGAACATGTGGCCTTTCTATGCAAATGCAGTACCAACATCACAGTGGTTTCTGTGGCATTGTTTGTAGGATTTGAAGGTTATTAAAGTATTATAAAATGCCCTGTTGGTACTATGTACCATGTAGTCCGTGAGAGATCTTTCTTTTGAGCCACCCAACAATCTCTGCCCTGTCTTAAGGCGATGCGAAGCTTTTCTGAAATGAGGAAGAGGAGCTCCTCTGTTCAAACGGAGTGGATCAGATTATTCTGACAGCTCTGAACTCTTCCCCCATGATTTGTTTTGCTCTGCTGGCAGCAGAGAGGGAGCTGAATTATAGATTAAAACCTCCACTGACATCAGGGGAGACATTGAAGGGGACACACAAACACACACTTTGGTTACTATTCCGAGACACGAGGAGGGGACATGCCTGCGATGTGAAGACATCAAAGACCACTAAGGCCTATATAAAGAGACTTCAGATACATTATTAGGGACCACTAAGGTCTATATAAAGAGACTTCAGATACAGTATTAGTGACTACTAAGGCCTATAAAAAGAGACTTCAGATACAGTATTAGGGGACCACTAAGGTCTATATAAAAGGGACTTCAGATACAGTATTAGGGGACC
>NC_048430.1:976875-1008021 GCF_013103735.1 Etheostoma cragini
GATACAGTATTAGGGGACCACTAAGGTCTATATAAAGAGACTTCAGATACAGTATTAGGGGACCACTAAGGCCTATATGAAAGACTTCAGATATGGTATAAGGGACCACTAAGGTCTATATAAAGAGACTTCAGATACAGTATTAGGGGAACACTAAGGTCTATATAAAAGAGACTTCAGATACAGTATTAGGGGACCACTAAGGTCTATATGAAAGACTTCAGATGTGGTATTAGGGGACCTTTAAATGTAGGGATGTATTGTGGGACAGCTGTTGCCACTTTCTAATAGCCAACGTATTGATTAACTGAAAAAGCAAAATCAATTGGATACATATGAAAACAACTTAGTTAGTTGCAGCCCTATAACTGTCAACAAACTGGCTTCCCATTGGTTGATTTGCATGAGATAGTCAGTTCACTCTGCAAGATGCAACATGGTCAGCCAAATGTGAGTTCCTGATTTTGATTTGGTCTCTTTGCAACAACCTCACATATGCCATTTTTTTGTTGTTGCTGAAAGTAGTCAATACATGTTATTTTTTTCCTGCAGATTTTTTGGAAGACATGGCAGCAGTAGCAGCAACAGTTAGGCTAAACTATCTTTTGGGAATAAAGGCAAATACTGTTAAGCATTCAGCCAATGACATTTCGATATGAATTTGTCTCCTGCACAGAGGAAGAATGGCAGCATGGTGCAGCCCTTATGACAGGCCTAATAACAAGTTGTCCATCTCTCTTTCTCAGCTAATTCAGCTCCAAGGTGAGAGGCTTTGTCTTGCAGCAGGCTGGACTGGCTGGTTACATCCAGACACAATGAGAAAACCATGCTCCTGTCTCAACAGGAGACGCAGCTACAGCACACATGTGGCCTCTGCATGCAGGAGACATGATTCAACTGCATAAAGCAACAAATGGTTGGAACATTTAAAACAGTTACCATGTTTCATCAGACTCGTCTGAGCAGCACAGAGAATCAAAATCCAAAAGTTCCAGCTCGTCCAGAAGCGACGGCTCGGATCCGTCCTCCGCCTCCCTCGCAGCAGAAGCCGCTCCATCCCCACCGGAGTGAGGCTGGAAATAGTCGAAAGGCTCCTCCGGGGGCATGAATGCCTCCAAGGACGACTGACACAGCAAGGTGGGCAGCGGGCTGGGGAGGCGGTATCCCCCGGCGCTGCTGAGGACGCATGCCGAGGATGGAGGAAGCACCTGCGGCCCGCCGGAGCAGCTCGCCCGGGTCCGCAGCTGCTCATTCTGCCGCTCCAGCTTCCGGACCAGCTCCTGCAGCTTCTTCACCTCCAACTCGGCGTTCAAGGTGTTGCTGTTGCAGTCTACCTCCGTCATTATCGCGTGGTTCAGTACCGCCGCCTCCATTGGACCAGAACACAAAAAATAAAGCGAGTGCAGCCGCTACTACACCTCCAACTGAGAGGAGAACTGGCTCAGCCGTCGGCCTCAGACTAGTTTCAGTAACTGTAGCGTAGTAACCAGTCTCGTACGCCTGGATGTCTGGACGGTTCCCCAACGTGAGACTATATACGACTCCGCCCTCCAGCACACCCCACCCTCCGCCTCCCTAACTCACTGCACTGAGTACAGGTACACATTGCACCTGTCGCGGTATTAATAATGGGCTAGTATCCAAAGAGTAGCCTACGATTTTATTTTACAAAGTAGCCTAAACTTTAACCATTTCATTTTTCAAAATAGTCGAACTGATTTTAAGATATGGTTTCAAGCACATTTGCGCCCACATGATGGCTTAATGGTTCTGAACAGATAGTTTATAATCATAAACTGCATAAAACTAGGTTATAATTAGCAGAAGCATGTCTGCTAAACGTGTTTGGCGACATCTTGTGGCTGAAGATGGCAATGACACGAGATGGAAAATATGTTTGAGCAGATTTGGAAAAGCACTGAAAAGGTTGGACAATTAATTGCTAAAAAATCTAATTGATAATTTTTAATTGTAAAATAATAGAATTAAGGCAAAACTTTGCTTATACCAGTTCAAATGTAATGAAATTTAATCCAGCATGTAGATTTATCATGGACACATTTAGTGAAAAGATGAAAAGTGTAGAACACATTTAAAAATGTATTAAATTTGCAAGCAAAATAGAAAAGAAAATACTAGAAAACAAGATTTGTTTAAATATAAAACCTCATTTATTGTGTACTATATTGCTATGCATTCATCTTTATCATTTATTCCTTGACACACAGTTCCACCTGGTGGCTGGAGAGGCTCCCTGCAGCGTGTTGAGGCGATGCTGCATGTTGAAACATGGCGCCTGTTCATCTCTGATTCAGTTCTTCCAAAAGCTTAAATAAACTGAGGACAACTGAAGTGATACAGCCTCAGGGCATAGTTCAACCGGGGGAAATATTATCACCATAAGTCAGTCTGAATGTTCCAGATTTAAGTTCAGGGGAGGCGGTTCTCGTCCTCAGCGTTTCTTCCAGGTGAATTTCTTTCGTGCGCCCTCCTGACCCGGCTTCTTCCTCTCCCTCACTCTCGGGTCGGGGGTCAGCAGACCAGCTGGAAACAAAAACAAGAGACAAATAAGAAAGGATGGGAAGAGGAGGGACTCATTTGACAAAGTGCACCTTGATGTCAAGGGCTGGGTTACTTTTTGGATAAATTACTTTTAATATTATTTGTTTCAATGTTCTGTTAATCTCCATCTGCATCTTAGTCTGTCATTGTGTCATTTTATAACATAAATGCAGTTTCTCCATTTCTTCATGCGCGTTATCTTTGATACTAAAATAAGCCTCACTGCAAATCAAGGAGAAAAATGTAATTGTGTTACCATTTCTTTATAAAAAGAAATACACTGGAAATTAACTACAGACAGTGGACTGTAAACATTGCAAGTTTTTTATTTTGATTTCCCAATCAGTGATTGATTTAATAGGATTTCAGTGTTCACCAACATCTGAGATTTGACTGTTTGGCTGTACTAATCAGCTACTTTTGTTTAATCAAATCAGGAAATCAGTTAACAAACATGGATTTATTAAAACAGTAAGAATGTTGATCCGTGACGTTTCCATAAACAAGCACACCAGTGGCTGCTTGATGCCACCTCACATGCAATGGGAATTGTTCCCAAAGTAAATAACTAAAAGCTTATTGTGATGATTACAAATGTTACAAATAGGTTTCAAGTGTCTGCGAGTTGGAATCAGAACCTAGTGGTTACTTGGAAGGTAGGAAGTACTTCTTATTAACAGTAACTTAAAAACACAAAAAACTCTGTATAGCACTTTTCTTAACAAAGTTATAAAGTGTTTTCAAAGTATTAAGAAAAAGTAAAAACACAAGGACATAGATACATAGAAATTATGTTATGAAAGAAACATTTCATATGCACCAAAGGCTCCCCCCAGTGTTAACATTAACTGCCCACCTTGTCTCATGGTCTCAACCTCCCCCTCAGACAGGAAGCTGAGCAGGGCGCGAGACACGGCGAGCCTTAGCGCCCCCGCTTGGCTGGACCGCCCGCCGCCGCTCACCGTGCTCTGCAGATCGAAGCGTCCCAGCATGCCCATGAACTGAAGCGGGAACATCAGCTGCTCTCTGAGAGCCGAATGAAAAGAGCAGAGGAAGAAAATGACCAGGAGATAATAGAAGAGGTGGAAGAATGAAGCAGGGTTGAATGGGCAGAGCAGAGAGTGTGTGCTATTTAACAGATAGTGGTATCAAACGGGAGAGGCTTAGCTAATTTAATGTCTGGTTGGATGACTTTTCAGACAAGCACAGAGGATGAAAAGCTTTCATTTACAATCTCAGCACTGCATATTACAGACTAACTTCTGACTCAGCAGGAAAAGGATAAGATTGTGTGTGTGTGTGTGTGTGTGTGTGTGTGTGTGTGTGTGAGATGAAAGTGACTGTGTTATGGATGGTGTCTTCGGCTGAATAGCCTATGGCTGCTGACAAAGTCAATTGTCACCTCTCTGCTCCAATTACAGCCCATCCTCACACTGCGTGACAACACCAGCTCTGGACATTCACTCACTCTCACACACAGACATGGACACACAGGCACACACACACACACACACACACACACACACACACATATACACACATACACACACACACACATATACACACATACACACACACACACACCCCCACAACCACTCAACTGTGTAATTAACTCACTACAAGGAGATAAATAAAAAAACGAGGTGATGATGTAAAGAGCAAAAAGCTGCTTTTTAATTTTTTCTTTTTTCCTGAAGGGGAGAAAAGTAAAACATGTCGGGTCTTGCATTTTAAGGAAAATCTGTGGTATCTGGTATCTGTGTATGAGTGACGCTGCAGGAGCCTGCGATGTGGAGAAGCGTCTATTTGTTCCCAGTGGAAGCACTCCAACAGCTGTCCTACCTGTCTTGCAGTATGGGGAAGTAGTGCAGGTAGTCCGCGCCGTTGATGGTGATGCGTCCGGAGCCGCAGTCTCGGAGAACCACGGAGGCGTTGGACGTCTTCCTCCGACCTGAGAGGACAAACACACCTTTGTCTCCATTTTCTTATCATTAATTAGAATCAACACAGGAAGAAACTTAGAAATGGGTTTAGTTGGATATTTATGCAGACAGATGTCAAATGTTTTAGATTAAAGCTGAATGTTGCGTTTCCTAACGCTACTCGGGGATCTTTTTGGAAGAGGGCTGTGTCCCTCCCCGATGTGAGTCCAGTGCAGATTTGAGTCGAGCATGCTCAGATTTAAACGGTTTAGGGCATAACTGTCATACTGAAATTTGTGAAATCCATGAAATAATAAAGTTTTGTCATTACAAACTACAGAAGATGGGAATCATTTCAAAAATGTTGTAGCTACCTATGATTGTTTGATGCTAACGTTAGCTCTAAACACCATTCAACTGACAGCCTATGTTGTGTTTGATGCTAACTTGTAGCAGCAGTGAACCAACTTGGTTAAAGTGGCTCCATTTTTACTGTGTTGACATTACAGAAGTCTCTCGTTAGCATCTTGTAGGCTACGCATACGCAACTCACACATGCACTCGACTCACATCAGGCAGTGACGGGCTGCTTGTGTCTGTGTGCAGGTCTGAGTGGCGGGACCATCCACACCTGTTCCTCATCAGGTCGTCAGAGATGCTGCATATAAGCTCCCAGATCCAAAGCCCCGCCCCTTCCTCTGACACAGAGCTGCCTGCCGAGCTGGGTGAAGTAGGAGACACTACTCTGTGTTGGTGTGTTTATTTGTCCAGATATCTGTGTCCATGCAATCCAGCAATCTGAAGCTTGCAGGGAGGTCAGTACTGCGTCTTTTTACATGAGTCTGTAGTAAGTGTTTGTTTCTTTTGCCTTTGAGACCCTGACTTTTTTTTAGCTTCTACTTTTAGTTAATTTACAATTTCTTTATTTCATTTTTTCGCTGTAAAATAAACCAGTTGTTCCACTGCCTTTAAGTCTTGACAGTTGGTTTATTAGTGTTGTGGTTATTCTTGTCTTTATTCAAGTCTTTTGGATTAATGTTGCGGTTACTTCCTAATTTGTCCAAGACAAACTTAAAGGTTATAACACTGAACCTTGGTGCCCAGAAATTGCAGCAGGGAGGTAAGCACTTAAAAATGTTGGACCTGGATTTCTTGGCAAGTTGAGATTAAAGTTACATTTTCGGGGTTTGTAGTTCATATCTGGGACCTGGAAAAATCTCTCAAACACTCAAAGTGCACTCTTATCTTCCAAATATGTTTGGAAATTGTAAATTAGACAGCCAGGCAAGTAAAGTGTACCTTCGGCAGTGCTGAAGGCCACACCCGTGTCATCTCGCTCCAGCGGCGGCACCATCTGCTTGCTGGACAGAGCCTCGAGCTGGCGGCGGTAGCGCAGGACAAACTCCTGCTCGGTGGCGCAGTAGGGCATGGACAACAGGCGCTCCATCAGCCGGATGAAGCGATCGTACTGAAGAAAACAACAAAAGTGACAAAGTCTGCACAACTCCACCGGCTGCATGTGAAAAACAATCATTTTAAAAAGATGTAAAGACGAGAAGAACAGAAATCCACTCCTTACATCATGAGTGGCGATCGTCTCGACCAGCAACGCTTCCAGCTCCTCCTTCGTTAGCCACCTGCTTGTTCCCAGAGAGCTGATGGCAACAGACACATCGACATTTACACTTTACAGTGAAATCAAAAGAAGTGCTGGGAGACTGATCAGTTAACTGTTAAAGCAAATTATTTCTTGGTTTCCCTGGTGTCAAACGTTGAGCATTTAGCAGATATTTTTAAGTAATTAGTAAAGAGTGCAAGAGTCCTCTAAACTGACTAAATATTTTTCAGTGTTCCCTACTTACATCTGCTTGACGTCCTGGGAGAAGAGTCCCTTGGTTCTCAGACGATCTTGGTATTTCTCTATCTTCAGGGTTTTGCCGTAAGTTTCCTAAAATGCACCAAAAACACAACATTCAGATACATTCCCCAGAGAACAATTGTGTTAAATATTTGCAACTAACAATCTTGTCTTCCAAATGTAAAAGCAATATTAGTCTTTTATTAAACTAGAGTTTGGAATGAATTCCTGGATTTTTTTTTTTGGGGGGGGGGGGTTAGCAGTGTCATGTGACCCAGATAAAGCATTCATTTCAGATCCACAACTGTCAGTTTAAAAGATTTTCCTCAGATGTTGAAACTCTAGTCAAGCTCATCCCACTCCTCGTTTCGGGGTTAGCTCTCCACCCATCAGATTAGTCTTGAGTCTGCCCGCCTTCTGACCGAGCGTGTCAGGTCCATGAAATGGCACGACAAAAAAATCCTGACAGTCTTGTGTACAGATGATTCATTTCCATCTGTTTCGCGGTTAACTTAGTCTCTAAAGCCTGTAAGGAAGGCAACATGGATTATTCCATTTGTATTTATTCCAATTTCTCTAGTATTATACAGAGAATTGTTTTGGGCCAGTGCGAGATTAACTTAATTGTCGTGCAGATGCTGAAGTTCCAGACACTTGACTATTAAAGTTGGTCTTATTTGCCCTTGTAGTACAGTATTGTTTAAATATGGAGAATCATCTGGATTTGTTTTATGGCATCTTGTATGGCGTAACATATGACATAATAAAAAGTTCATCCATTTATTGGGTTCACAGTTTCTAGACTAAATTGACCCAGACACCTGTGTCTGTTTTTGGCCTGAAGCAACGCTGGAAAAGCAAAAAAACATGAAACTAAATAAATGACGGGACAGTTTCGGGGCTCACTTGTCATTAGATGAGTCCCGCACTGGGAATAACCCGAGGGGGAGCGTGTCAAGGAGACAGACGGACCGAGGGTGGGCATGCCGGTCACGTCCCCGAGGCAGGCACCCCCACCTCAGCCACCCAGTGCCTGGTTGAGAACTCATTTCCCCGTCAATTATTCACCAGATGTTTGTTTAATTCCTTCTTGATAGAGTGTGGCTAATCCGCTGCCACTCCGACCAGCAACAGAGGGGCAGGAGGGAGGGGTGTGCAAAAAAAGCAAAATCCAATTTTCTTTGCAAAAAAAAAAGTAATAGAAAATCTGAAAAAAGAAGAGTCAGGAGGAGAGGAGGGGGGCTTACGTTACACGTTTGCAAACACTGGGACCGACAATGTCGAGGAATAATTTGCATGGATTGGCCAGATGAAAAAGAAGAGAGGCCAGTATCTGGATTCATTTAAGTCAACGTTGTTACAGAGCCCGACAGCTAGCTCCACTCTTTCTATTCAATAAGTGGGCTTTATATGCACAGACAGGCCTTCAAGTCTAAGGCGGTGAAAGGCACATTTAAATTCAACCAAAAGGCAACAATGAAGAAGCTCTCTGGTACGATATCTCCTCCTGACTGTGTTTATTCGGTGTGCAGGTGTAGACGGGGTTAAAGTGAAGGGGGAAGGTGTGTGTGTGTGTGCAGGTTCCCCAGGGTTATGGCCATAAAGGGCTCAGTGGAGCAGTGAGCAGGTTAATGTGCCACGCTGGCTGAGCCCAACAACAGCCAGAGGAGAGCAGCCGAGCAGGAAGGCTGCTTTTCACGCCACTGCCCCCTCCTGGCAACACTCCTGAGGGGCGGGGGGGGGGGTGTTGTGGAAATGGACACAAGATGGGAAGGAATTAAGAAAAGGACAGTGGAAGAAGAGGAAAAAAACACAAGGGTAAAAAGGAGTTATTGAGCCTGCGATCATGCCGACAGGCAGCACGAGCTCTCAGACATGTCTGACATACCTATTTAAACCAACAGCAGGGGGTGCAGATTGCTGCTGCAGGGCAAAGCTGTGTGTGTGTGTGTGTGTGTGTAAGAAGTGTGAGCTTGGCCCAATATTCAGAAATCACACCTCTGTGTGTTATAGAAACAGACACACGCCTCTCATCCGTGAAACGTCTTTAAACAAGGTGAGCATTAGACGGGAAGGGAACAGTTGGACGTGTGGAGACAACAAAAGGTGGAGGAGGACGCGGAAGATAGAGAAGGAGGTCTGCTCAGAGGTGAGTGGTGTAGCAGCTTCCTTCTCTTCCTCCTCCTCCCGTCAAGGACCCTCTCTGCCCCACCCTGTCTCCCCCCAAAATCCCCCATGGAGGAGTTGCTCCCCGTGGCGGGACAAAGCCTGACAAGCCAGACGTGCCACACCTCAAACCCAATTTTAAATATGGAAACCAAAACACACTGTACACGGTTTATTTTTCTCCATCTCACCGGAAACCTCACTGAATGTGTTTATAAATGGAACTATAAAAGGTTTTGGGACCTTAAATTAATTTTCTGTTCAATCCCTTTTTCATTTCTTATTTTTATACATTCAAATAGCTAAATTAAACAACCTTAAAAGGTCCAGTGTGTAACGTGTTTAGTTGTTCATTATCAATGTCAGTGTTGCCCATTCTCAAACTCGTTCTTTCTTTTATGAATATTTACCATCGCCATCAATTTCAAGTATTGGTAATGGCTTTAAATTTTACAATAGTATTAAGTGGTGTAGACGCTCCATATTCATGCTCCATCTTAAAATACGTTAGCCGGTGAGGGACATACAGGACGTACTGCTCCGCCTTTCACGTTCTCGCTGTCACATGATCAACTCACAGCTGCTAGTCTGCTAAATTAGAAGAAGGGAACATGGAGGACAACACGTATTCAAAATCCAAATTTCAGGAAGAGAAGTCTGCTTCTTCGCCCAGATAAAGAAAAAAGGAAATTGATAGAGCAAGAGACCGGCTTTTAGAAGCGTGGAGGCCACAGCAGCTGCAATACGTACTTTGAACTTTGTGGCGCGAGAGAGTTGATTGCGACTTCTGATCTCAACACTAGATGGGAGATATTCCCACACATTGGACCTTTAAATGTTCAACACTGTAAGAGGTTGTCCAGTGTTGCCTGACATTTTGGTGCCCTCTGTTGGTTCTTTTTGTTTTAAAGCACTAGAGACTGTACAATGCAATCTTACAAATAACCCCTTTCTCCAATCAGCGTCCTCATTCCTTTCTTTTACCCTTTTTTCCATTTACCTCTCATGTATGTATTGTATGTACCTTTATCACAATAAAAAAGAAAAGATAATGATCTGTGTCCAGATGTTACAGTTGATATATTGTTATTAAAAATAATTTAATTAAAAATGTCTGCAGTGTATAAACCTCAAGCATTTGGTATTGGTTGGTCTATTAGAGATACTAAAACATTTAAAATACATCTTCCTGCACAAGCGATGCCGTTAGTTTTGGTCCTGCCTGGCGAGGTTCTCCTTAAATTGGCCCATAATATTGTCAGTCATGCTTGATTTTGGAATATTAAACTATCTCAGCTCACTGTTGACCGCCTCTGGAGCACATGTACGTAGATGCAGGTATTCCTGAGAGAATCAGCCTTTTAACTGGACTACCATTGACGCCTCCACCACACCTCCTCTAATCCCCCACCTCTCTTTCACCTCCCCTCTATTCAGCTGCAGCTCTCCGTGTGGAAAAGAGGATCTAACGCTGAATCTCCTCAGGGACTGCACAGCCTTCTCCCAACTCTGTCTGAATAGCATACAACCTGAGGGGGGGGGGCAGGTGAGGAAGAACCAGGGACTTGAGCTGGATGAAGATTTACCTCCTCCAATAAAACCCTGACAGTGCTGCGGTACTCACATGCATCAGGGAGTAGTAGGACTGTTTGCCGGTGTAAAACAGGAAGTGGAACGGCCGCCCGTCTGCTCCCCACTGGATGGCTTTAAAGACAGGACAGAAAATCAGTTTACACAATACTCAGTATTCAATAAACATTTATAATAATAATAAAAAATAAAGTATTCAAGTGCACAGATTACATACCTCTCTGCCTTGGAAATATCTCCTCTGGATGCTGGAAATAAAAACAGATTATCGAGAGTTATTATACACATTTTTAGCCTGGGATTATCTAAAGAGAAAACAACTCAAATATTTAGCTTTCTTTAAGCATGTAAATGTATGTCATTTTAGGTCATGACATCCCAAATATTTATGAAATGTATCATCTATTTAATATCCAGCATTCATCTATTTTAGAGGATGGATGACGACCCGAGGCCGAGTTCGGACAGATATTTAGAAATGATGTTCCTGTTCGGGCCGGGCTCGGGCTCAGCAGCGGGATTAGGCAAGTTTAAAACTTATTATGTCGGTAGCTAATGGGTTTGTTTCATTTGATGCAAAGGATGGTTGTTGTGATTAAAATAAATTTGAAATATTGTAACATCCGTCTTCCTGTGTGCGGAAATTTGTTTATGTAGCTGTGCCAACTAAAAACATGCATATTAGGCTACATTGGGCCTCTTTTGCGCGCCTGTGTTTCCACACAAACAAACATGTCAGTAGTTTGAAAAAAAAAGAAAAAGATTTTAACTGGACATAAATGACATGAATGATGAAAACAACATGATATGAGAAAGCTGCTGAATGTCACTCAGGTTACACCAGCCAGTAAAAGTACTATCTGTTTGACAGGACTTCATATCATTAGAAACTAAGAATTAACAGCTTTTCAAGTTTCATGTGAGTCATTCCCATGGTAGTAAAGTTTATACGAGTCTAACCCACACAGACGTACTGTACCTTCATTAGGGGCCGGGCTTTCTTCTCAAACAGGCCGGAGGGGAAGAGGTAGGCTATACTCCTCTGTGGGTGAGAAAGGAGAAGAATAAACAACAGCAAGGGAGACGGCATCATGACAACGCTGACATGTCCAAACAGCAGAGGTCACACCAACAGACAGTGAAAGTGACAGAAGAAGAGGCACGCAAGCTGCTTGCGGGTTCAAGGAAAGGCGAGCGTGAGTATGTGTGTGTTTGTGAGTGAATGTGTGTGTGTTTGTTTGGGATTGTGTGTTGCTGTAGAGTTAGAGGAGAAAACAAGCAGAAAAAGGCACAAGTTTCTGGCCTGGGTGACAGTGAGCAGAGGACACGGTGGACAACCAACAGTTCACTCCAAGTTCATCCCCTGCTCTGTGTGTGTGTGTGTGTGTGTGTTATTTGCAGGGCTACAGATGGCACTGTAAGTTTGTGTGTGTGAGAGAGAAGAGAGGGAGACAGAAAGTGTGCTGGCCCCGCCATACTTATCGAGACAGTCTGTTCATCTCTCTCTTCCTCCATCCCGCCATCTCTCCACTCCTTTTCCTCCTCTCTGTCGGTTCAATTAGTGAGGCAGCAGGTGCTGCACGGAGGGAGCAGGTTGCTGCCTTTAAGGTTGTCAAAACGACGGAAAGCAGGAGAAAAAGGGCTGGTCGAGAGAAGTGTGTGAGTGTGTGAGTGTGTGTGTGTGTGTGTGAGAAAATGTGGGAGAGACAGGAAGAGAAGTTACAGGATAAAAAGTAAAAGAGGAAAAGGAAAAGACAGGCAGAGAGACGCAGGGAACAGATGAAGACACACCTGTGTGTCCCCCGAGCCTCAGCACAGTGTGACAGAGATCCCAGAGGGAGCAGAGACGGAGTGACAGAGGCAGGACGAGTCCAACCGTCCCCGTAGACACCGAGCAGCGCCACATCTCAGGAGGGTGTCCAATCTTTACCAATTTCGACGACATGGTGAAATCAATCCTGATACTCAATACTGAGTGTTGAGATTGCTCACTACTGAACAAGCCCAGAGTCGGTGGGACACAAAGCCTCAACAGGCCAGCGCCAAAAATCTAGCTAGACGGCCTAAAGAGCTTTTTAAAATGCTACAAAACTACAATAATTCTTTCCAGAAGTGCTGAAATGATTAGTCGATTATTGCCTGATCAACAGAGCAAGACAGACAAGCAGAAAATCCTATTTTTGCATGATGAATGATCAAGAAAAATTATTTTTTTCTAGATTGACTTATGAAAAAATGAGTCAATACTTATAAAATCAGATCAAATTAAGAGAAAACAATTGGTTTCACCTTTGGCTCTGGGAAATCAAGACAGACATGTTTGGTTTGTCTATTTTCTGACATTTTACAAACAGAACGATTAATTAATATTGTCAGTAATAGTCAACTGACTGATTACACTATTTAGCTGCAGGTAGGAGTATGCGTGCACACCCAAATCCCAGAGGGCAGGTGCCGAGTTCAAAGTGAGCGGATATTGAAATGAACAAATAAATAGGGTTCACACAGCGGGGCTCCACTGTCAGTCTTTAAATCCCTGTGTACATTTAGGAGTCTCTCTCCTTTGAGTCTGACCCAAGAGAGTTTATAAAAGCACACAACTAACGATTTGGGTCACTGACGACTGTTCGGTCAACTACTGGTTCCATTCATTCATTTTTTACTTTACAGTATGTCATAAAAAAGTGAAAAAAATTACAGTATTTTATAGAGACCAGCTGGTGTCTTGAAATGTCCTGTTTAGTTTTGACCAGCAGTCCAAAATAGGACTGCACGATATGAGGAAAGTACCTAATTGCGATTATTTTAACTGATATTGTGACATGATTCACAGCAGTAGAGAAAACAATAACTTTTGTATCATCATTCTCATTTTCTTTGAAAAATATAAAAACTAGAAATATTTAAATGAGTAGAGTGTGATTTTTGATCTGTACCAGTTGTTGTAGGATCGGTTTTCTTTAGTCTGATGGATACGACGCGTAGCCCGGGACGTCTCTGCAGCACCACCACAGTTTATTTCAGAATAGTTTGACCCATATTTGACCTTTAACTAATACTGCACCCCATATTGCAATTTCAATAAAACTGGGATTGATTGTGCAGCCCTAGTTTAAAACCCAAAAGATTTGTCATTTACAATGACATTGAACAGAAAGGACGTAAACAATTAATCAATCATCAAAATTGTTCTTGATTTATTTATTTCTGCACAATGGTTTTTGAAAGAAAGCTGATTGGAAGTCTTACTTTGGCTCAAGCTAATCACTGGGTACTAGCAGTCCCACCATTGGGTCTTTTAATATTCAATTTTTCTTTTTTCAAAAGGCTCAATTTTTGTTTTCTAATATATTCCAGTCATAAGAGATATTTATGGGTCTGGGGTCGGTCTCTTGAGTTTTCCTGGGTCTTTATCACCGTCACACCTGAAGAGTCTGGACTCTAAACCTGGGGCTGAGGGATTTATCAGGTGCCTCTCTCAGCACCTCTCCAGTCCTCCCAAATGTTCCCCTTCTCCCCCCACACATCGAGCTTTGGGCTGCTAGCCGTCACTTTGGCTTTCACAGCCTGGCGCTAACAGCTCTCTTCATTACTTGTGAGGGACGCTGGGGACTGGATGAGGGAAAGGGAGAAATCACGCTAAACGGTTGGAGCACTGAGAGCTTATGTGTTTGCCAAAATCTGCAATAAGCATGCGGGTGTGTGTTTGAGGGCGTTGCTAATATCTCTGATGCAGCAGATTAGCCAGAGGTGGCCCCACCTGCTGGCTGCTGCTGGAGCACCGATTGCTAATCAAGATGATGATGTGAAGAGACCACAGAGCTTTGAAACACAACCCCTCTCCAGCCATTGTTTAAAATGCTATAACTACTTGTGGCTTTTAGACTCGGTCTCCTGAGAGGAGGACGCTATCTGGGGGTGGGCCATCCGTCTGACTGTCCAAAAAGAAGAGTCGACATGTTTATCTGGGACTGAAAATTGAAAAGTTTTACCTGTCAACATCAACTGCTCAGGAGCACAGCAAACTATGGGCTCTGTCAGACTTTTGGCACATCTCTAATTACACAATAGCAACAAATCCTGCTCACCATAAAACGTGTTTATCATTGACAATATTTTTCATGAAAAGACTAACAATGTCTAAATACTGCCTAACACCCCCATCCTGTCCCATTGGTCACTGTGGTAAATATAAATAAGCCACAGATATATATTTTAAAAAGCCTAAAACAGCAGGACACGGCTGTATTTGGAAGTTTTACTCAAACAGGAGTAAAGAGGGCATTTCTTGGGGAGTATTTCCAGCGGCGGATCAATCCACATGTGGTGCTTTCTGAGTATTTTCAGCAGCAGGACGTGTACAAATGATCAAAATAAACTACTGTGTGTGTGTGTGTGTGTGTGTGTGTGTGTGTGTGTGTGTGTGTGTGTGTGTGTGTGTTCACCCTCAGCATGTCACCCAGTGACACAGCATGATTCATTGATAGTTTTTGGACAACAATGGTTGGGTTAGTTTTGGTCTTTTCATGGAATTTGTTGACAATAAGAAAGACTTAGTTATGCCTGCCTTTTCCATTAAATATATATTTATATCACTTAAAGTGTTAGTACTATTGCTTTTTCAATTTGCCCATGTTAACACCTAAAATCAAAAACAAAACAAATATTGCTGATAAAGCTACAAATCACTGAAACCCAAGAAGGATTAAATTATGCAAGGTTTTTCTGCATATATCCTTTATAAGCTGTGGATGTCATTCTCTGTTGAGTTCTTTTGATGTTTTGTGATCACAAAAAAATGATGCACGGCTGTCTGAACCAAAACAATATTCAATATAGTATAACAAATTGTACAATATTAGTAATCTAGAGTTCCTGGATCTGTCTCGCCCAACTGTCTATTCCCTAAAAACAGTTGTATGTGTCTTTAGATTCCCTCAAGTATCCTTGTGTATGTCCTCCCAAAACAGCCCAACCCTAAACGTGCATTTTACCCATATATATATATATATATATATATATATATATATATATATATATATATATATATGTTATTTTAGCAGCCTCACTTACGGATCTCTTTAGTTGACTTTACTGTTGATTTAAAATAAGTTCTATATTCTTAAAAACTTCTTAATTTCTACAGAAGCCACTTATCCCTCAAACTGAAGGCAGCCAAGCCAGTGGACACGTGAAAGACATGTAAAGCCCAACGCCTTCATCTCTTACATCTACGTCCTCCTGGGAGAAGTTCTCGGGGTCTTCTCCCATCATGTTTGCCAGGTGCCGTTTCCCGATGTTGAACTCCTCCACCTGCTTCTGGATGAACTCCATGGTGAACTTCTCTGGTCCTGCAGCCGCCAGGTTCTTCCTGTGGAGGGCAGAGCTCAGGCATATCTGCCTGCTCAGGACCTGGGGAGGAGGACAGCTGGAGCTGTTAGAAAATATATATGTTACATCACCAAAACTATGCTTTTATGCTAAATATGTGGGACAGCATCCAGCCGAACTTCACTAAGAGTTCACTTATTCAAATGATGATTATTTAAAGTCCATAGCACCATGATAAAGCTAACTGCAACGTTGGTCGGCTGTTATTTCTCTTATCCGTCAAGCAGCTTCGGCTAGCAGAAGCTGCAGGAGGATGCTAAGTCAAGGACGTCAGCGTGTGTGCGTTGTGGTCAATTTCCATGTGTTCACGTTGGTTTAACACATATTTCTTGTTATTTTATCGAAGTGAAAATCGCACGTTACCTGTCGGCTTAACTGCGACGTGACTGTGTTTAAACTCGAGCTGCAAGTCCCACATTTACCGAAAATCGATCCCACGGTTCGCACACAGGACGCCGCCATGATTACTGACGACGATGACGTCGACGGCGGAAGTTCTCCGACGTCACAGACATGAATGTGTCATGAATTGTAAAATACAAATTAAAACAAATATTTTGAAATTATAGCCAGAATTCTCGAGGCAATCATTTTTCACAACCTAGTAACTCTTTTTTTTATTGATTCATTAAAACTGTTATTATTCATGTAATACAAAATGCACCAAAATAAAAAAATTACTTCCAAACCCACACTATCATAAACCTAAGTTTTTACACAAGTTATGCCACGATATGGTCAGGGGCTTGAAGGTGTTTTTAAGATCATTATTCTTTATAAAACCTCTTTTAAAAATCAAAAACAAAGAGAGAAGAAACAGTAAAAAAAAGAAAAAAAAAAAGAAAAGCAGGATAATCTAACAAGCCACACGATCTGCCTCAAAAGACAAATGAGGAAATAGAATAGGGGTAAAGGACAGAACGTTATAAAAGTATTGTGTGTATTAACTTCCAAAGGCTGCTTATTAAACAGCTTTTTTAAATTATCAGACCACAACGCATCCCAATGTCACCGCTCATTGAAAACGTGTGTTGTTCAGCATGTTTATGGAAATTCAAAACATGCTGACCAAATGGTGCAGTCAAAAGCTAAATCTTTACTTAAACTATTCCTCATGTCCTTTTCTTTTGAGGTTGTGAGTCAACTCCAATCATTGGCTACATCTTGAATGCTAAAACTACTTAAAACGTATTTGTGTGCAGGTTAAAAATTACTAAATTAATTACTTTCACTGTTTTACTATCAAAAATGTGCACAACAAGATCATCAAACTAAAGTATTTTGACTGTTTAATTGATATCGCATTATTCAGAGATAAGTGACTTTTAAGAATAAGAATAAGCTCAGAACTGGCTAAATCATAAAACTGTCCAGGTGTTTTTGTTGTCTAAGTAGGCTTTCTAATTCCTGCAGAATTAGGGTATTTTCTAGTGGAGATCTCTTTGACTTCTTTATCCCTTTGAATCACATATGTAAAAACACTATCCTGTGTCTTGTAAAGGTATCTTTATACCCTATAACACTGAATTTTATAACATCTGAAATGAATTAAATCACAAGAGACATGTTTGCTGATATGCAAATGAAGTTTATTGTACAGCTCAATAAAATGTACAAAGTTTTTGGCGATTAGACTCCATACGAATATTTAGTACATCTATATCCCCCAGATGGAATCTAGACACCGGTGGTGGGGACGAAGAAGCCCAAAGACCAGACCGAAGGAGGCTCCGGACCGGTCATGGTTGCACTCTTTGCCTGCAACAACAGGGAGAAACAGATTTTTAAAAGCAGGGTTGTGACTCTGTGATTGGCCCTTGCAATTTGTGTACAATTCTGATTGGTAAAGCAGGAAGATGACCGCCTCCACCAGCTGATTCCATTTAGGAAGAGAGCTTTGATTAGACAGCAAAAAGTCCATTTATGAGGGTAACAGCTGAACTGATTTAGGGGTGCACTGATTAAAAGTTAGATCTTCCTGAAACAATGAACACTGAGCTACGTACGCTGTCAGTTGTGAGCTAACCTACACTGTATCTCCAAATCAGCTCCTTTTGAATTGTAGTTAATTTAAAATTAAATATATGTTTGCCAATTATAATTCATGCAAATAGATCTTTCTTTGTCAAAACTTGAGGAGAAACTCCTGTAATTGAGGCCTCCTCCCCTCTCAGTGTGTATTCTGCACAGTATGCTGTGTTTACTGATCAATGCTGTGTGTCTTCACTTAGATTACTTTGATAGAGTTGGAACAGGAACACAGGCAGATTAATCAAAGTGAAGGGGCACTGACTCCCGGCCCGTGCCAGTCGATATGGCCGCGTGGTTAATTTGCCCCGAGGAGGGCTGTCGTCAGGCAGATGATAAACAGTGTTTGCCCCGTGTTTTAGCCACAAGCGTGCTGCTCACCAAGAAAAATAGTTTCGACCCATGCTCTCTAATTTACAGTGGGGGGTGAGAGGTGGGACATTAATCATCCTTCTGCTGTGGCCCGTCTCTGACAGGCGAGCCACCGTGAGTGGATAGGGTGGAGATATTCGTTTGGTGAGCACACCATGGGCTTGGATGCAACTTACTGTTGTAGCTTGTAGAGCAGCACGATTTGAAGAAAACATGCAATATGCAATAACATTGAATATTGCAATAACAATATCACTTGCAGTAAATAAACAGAAATTAAAGTGTGTTCTGCTAAAATACAACAAATTGCTTGTTGAATTCTAAACAAATGAAAGGAAATCATTTTCAACATTCCTTTATTGAACTAATGGAAGATTCAATTGAAAATAAAAGGCAACATTAAAAAAAGAATGACAGTTACATTTTAAAGGGCAGTTGTCTACTGATGTTTTCTTTCAACTAACACCAAAAAACGTGAGTGTCTTTTGCAATATGTCACAGCCTTTTGTGATGTGTTTATTGTGCGTGTGGTTATTTAAAAAAAACAATATATTGTGCAGCCTTAGTGGATTGACACTGTGATCTGCAAACTGCAGAATGTTTTCCACTTTTTAGTTAATGAAAGGCTTCATCTTGTTAATGTGAACCAAACATTGACAGTTGCTGTGAAAATGATGAACTTGCACTGAAAACAGTGCTATGACGCGAAAGTAACAGGATTTAATTTAGGGAACCTTACGGGCGTCTGTTTTCATGCTTGGCATCAATGCTTTATACGAGGCTGTACCTCAGCGGCAGGCATTAGAGAGCTGGCTCTCATCCAACTCTTCCATCAGATCTCCATATGGACAACAGCGATTCCAGCACCGTCTTGAAAAAGGAAACACCACAATAGGTGACATTGACCTCCTCTCAATTTGCCCCATCCACAGATTGAGTGACATTCTTTTAATTGTCTGGCGAAAACAGAGATGGAGCAAGAAGTAAAAGAGGATATTGCACTGGGGAGCTGTGCCAAGTCCGCTCCTTCCCCCTCTTTCCCAAGGATGGAGAGCTGGAGAATTGAAGGCTTATAATACCAACGAGCTAAGGCTTTGCTCCAGTCATCATTTCCATGCTGCTTTACGCTGATTCCCTAATATCCTTAGCGCCTTGCGTAGGGATAAGCCCATCGTGCCGAAACATGACTGTCATGCCTATAAACCGTTCACGGCTCTAAAGAATCCATTATGGTTGCTCCACAAACATGGGGACTCAAAGGGCCACTTTGCTCAAGCTCATTTACTCTTTTAAAGCGTATTTATTTACCCATGGTGCTGTGAGGGATCTCCAATACGCCACAATACATCACAGCAGGATGTAGAAATGGTGTACTTAAGTCTAAGTGGTCATTTATACCATCTTTAGTGTATTTAGTTACATATCTTTATGAACCACGTGTTGATCTTGCAGTACACAACATCTATAAACATACTCTTTTATGAATCATATTTTCATCAGAATACATTATCAAAAGAGGAATTGGGCTTTTCATTTGTGTAAAAGTTGTGGTTAGTGTCTGTTGTCATAAAAAGGAATGGTAGTGTTCCTGTCAGTGGTTGAGGGTTGTCCTGCCTGTCAGTTTTAGGGGTCCATCCTCTCTGCAGGTCAGAGAAAGACACAAACTCTGACATGGGGTTCATTTCCTCAGGTGTTACCCCTTCTGCTAATGTCCCAGCTGCTCTACATCTCTGCAGATACATCCACTGATATATGCATGACCTTGGTGCCTTCATGAGTTGGTGGGACAGGCAAATAGGATTTAAAATCTATTTAATGTCACGTCATTCCTGTATCTATTTCTATTCCTATTTATCATTGTTTGCATTTCTTTTTCTATTCACATTTATGTGTATTCCTTTTAACATTCCCATTTCTTTATTGTTGATATTCATTACTACTCTTTTTTTTCCATTTTCATTTGCGTTTCTCTTCCCATTTCTACTCTTATTGCTCTCTCTACTTCCATTTCTTTTACATTGCATTCCTTTTTCCCCATGTCTATTCATTCCATCATTCCCTTTCTTATTCCAATTTCTATTCCCATTTTTATTTCCATTCTACTTGAATTCTTCTGCTATAGTGTAATAATATAATGTTATAATTTCTAATGCTACCATGTTGTTACTATAGTAGAGTGCTGCCACTGCTACAATTAATTCAGTAAACAGTAATTGCACATGGAGTAACACTGCAGCACATGTATGCAGTGGGCTACGGTCCACTGTGCAGAGTCAAGCTAACACCCACAGTTATCTTTGTGTGAGGTAAACCAAGTTATATGCTATGGTTCAGGGGTTACTCATCCCCCTACACACACACACACACACACACACACACACACACACACAAACACACACACACACACTTGTAGATTATCAACAAGTATGGCCATTGAGTGGAAATTAATTTGCAAGTGGTAATGGATAGAGACATTTTGCTGAGATGCGTAAAAACAGCTGAACTGCCGGCAATTACCTGCTGGAATCAGCCTTCATCAATATCAGGATAATTACAAAGCACTTCTGGCAGTGCGTGAAATGAATGGAGCGTGCAACAGATTGGGTGGCGGCCATAGATGTCTGCAGATATTAGGCCGCCTCCCCCTCAGAGCGGCTCCACGGGGGAGAAAAGTACCTGAACAGACTGGATCTGCTGCTGCACCAGCAGGTTCACCAGGCAGTCGGGGAGGGTTTCATATTAATGCAGAAAACAGTCAGAACAGAGCTGACTGTGACTGAATCTAATAGAAGTGCACAGTC
This sequence comes from Etheostoma cragini, assembly GCF_013103735.1. NCBI lineage: Eukaryota > Metazoa > Chordata > Actinopteri > Perciformes > Percidae > Etheostoma > Etheostoma cragini. The sequence goes on from NC_048430.1 coordinate 997,566, forward strand.
TTGTTAGACTAAAAAAAGGGGGCACAGAATTAGAATAAAATAGAAAAGAAAGAACTTTACCATAGAAAAGGTTTGAATAACACAGAACAGCACACAATGCAGAGAGCAAAGTGCATGAAGACATAAATAGACTTTAAAGATGAAACAAGAGAAAAAACACATGAGAAGGAAAGTGCAGAACAGATTGACAGCAGAGGATGGAAAGAAATAAAAGAACAGAACAGCCGAGAAAGGAAAAAGTAGAGAAGAGCAGAATAGAACGGGGCAGATGAAAATGTATTAGTCCTGGGAATGACGAAAAAGTAAAGGGTAGAAAAGAAAACAGGACCAAAGAACGCAAGTGAATGTAGAACAGAGTGGAATAAAAACATGGACACAAAATAAGACAAAGCTCAGAATAGAAAACACACAAAGCTATTTAAAGTGCTTCAAACTAGCCAAATACATGAATTTAACATAATTTCAATTTAAAGAAAGAAATTGCCTTTAGGTAAAATAAAATGAATTAAAATACCATAATACAATAATGTACAGATTTGGTTTAGTCCAAGTATTGTAATAAGTTGACCCATCTTTAAAAGCAGCTGAAAATAGCTGAAACCTTCCTGGAGCTTTTGATTGTATCACACAATCTTCCTCAGCATGTAGAGTTGTCATAGAAAGGGTTGATGTTACAATTTCAAGTTTGAGTTTAGACTGATTTGATTAGACTGCTTCCTAAGGGTCTAAGGGCCCTCAATGGGTTCATAGTCCTCAATCATATACAAACAGAACATAATGGAGTGGAAGGAAGCGTGTGTTAAACGGGTCGGACCAGCACCCCAGCGATGCTGGTGACCACAGTGATGGGACTCTGTAAGGTGGTTTGGAGTAGGGAAGGAGGGGGAGTAAAAGGGAAGGGGTGTTCAGGGTGTCTATCCCTGTCTTTCCCAGACTTCACTTCCATCTCTCACATGGAACCACTTTGGTTACCCCCCCCTCCCCCTTTTCCCCTTGCCCTCTCCTTTCTGTCCTCTCAGACAGCGAGCTAGAGGCAGTATTGGGTTTCCTCTGTAGCTGAAGGGTTACTTCAGTCCATCTCAGGGATGAAAAGATGACTCTTTCCCTCCCCTTCTTCCATCCAACTCTTTTTTCAGGTGAGAGGCTAGGGGAGGAAGGAAACTATTACACTCGGGGTGAGCCGGGGCCTGGAGACGCAGCTGCCAGCCCTGCCCGGCCTGTCGGGGAGGAAGAGGATCTGGATCCGACACTGGAAGGGGGAGAAACCTGAGATCTCTGGAAATGGCTGGGAATGACCCAAGAAAAACTTCCGCCGCCGCCCCTCCACCATCCTCGTCTCGTCCTGATCTGTCCAAAAGTGTTTCCCATAATGGTCTCAGTCTGCAGAGGCGGCAGGGGTTCCCTGAAGGCCCACAGACTCAAACAAGCATGTGTGAGAGCATGAATCCACAGAAACCACCCATGGGAACAGGCACATATTCACTTTCCCTGCTACAATTAAGTTCTGAGGTTATACCGCATATAGGTTAATAAATCAGATGCTTTTATTGTAAAGCAGGGATGGAGGTCTATGGAAATCTGTCCAGCGGTGTTCGTGACTTCCTTAGATTCTTTTTTTGGCTTCACAGACACCTACAGGTTTGCAACAGAATGATGGAAACCAGGCACAGCTGTTAGGCTTGCAGTGGAGGGATTTGCATATCAGGGTGGATTTTTTAAATGCCGGGCTGGACCTAAAAAGTCAGGGAAATTCCATCGTTCAGAGAACGTTTTCATATTGTTCCCATTTCATCTGGACAGACGCTCGGAGCGAGCTCTCGCATGCAGTCACACATCAATCATTGGCTTATTACAGAGAGGGAGTTTGCGGAATATAATGCCTTTTATTCCGAGGAATGGGCTTGTATGATTGCTGCTCGTTTGACCTCGTGCAGACTTGTTAGGCAGTTTGATGACATCTACACCCCCTTGTTTTGTCTGCAATTTGTTGTTCTCTTTACGGTGCATTGTAGCATACTTAGAAGGGAATCTTCTCTCCATGCTACTAAAGGAAAAAAGCTGTTCGCTGGCTTCTGGAGAAAGTGGTTGCATTCAAAACTAATCCACCAAAAGTCTTGGCAGTCTGTCGCAACGTAGATTAGTACAAATGTAATTATTTTACATGACGAAAGTAGCAGTTGCTGTTTTTTTCTAATTACGTACAATGACAAACTGCATGCACATGTTGTGCATATTAAGGGAAGTGAGTAAGATGCGTTGCATGTAAACTAAATAATTAGCATTTTATGAAAGACCTGTTCAAGTGGACATGCTGCACCTCGCCAGGTGACAAATTGCTGGAGTGATTGAGCTGAGGGACTAGTTGCTGGCTTAATATCTCCCATTGATCTATTCATTGATCATTTTGTACCCCACTAATGACTGTGACTGGACTGATTTTAAATAATATGTCTCGCTTGTAACCTGACATCAGAGGAGGGATGAGCGTGGGAGTACAAGCATTTCTCGGCGAAGGAAACCACTGAGAGAAATCAGCTTGAAAGGCCAGAGGAAATTGAGACAATATTATGAAGAAAAGGGTTCAATCTGCAAGTTTTTTCCACCCCTGCTGATCAGAAGGGCTGCAGACTACCGCTGGGCTCCTTAACATCTGGCTAGGCAATTTACCCCGCTCTGACGACTGGAAAGGTTAAACCACTAAAATCTAATATTTGCCTAGAGGGGGTCAAGGCACTGCAATTACAAGGTACAATCGGCAGGGCTAATCAGCTAGTAGCGCGTACCAGGGGCTCGGCTGGGCAAATAAGCCCTGATCAGAAGCACTGTTCTCTGCCTCTTCTGTTTACTTATTAAACCCTGTTCTCATGTTCAAGGGCCCCACTGCAGCCTCTGGCCCCATACACCCCCAAGGCACAGGGGAGTAAATTTAGCTCCTGACGCTTTTTAAATGGGGCCGTGCCAATTGGCTAGAAAGTAGCCCCCGTGTTAATCAGTATCTGCGGCCTTTGTTGCGAAATGATCTCAAATTACTTTCCTCCAATCTGGCAGGCATTAACACCTTGGGAAGGAATGGGATAGGTAGGGATTTGTACCCTGAGGAGGAAAACAAGGTGCAGAGCAGATGTGTGTGTGCGGACACTGACGAAAGGCCCACATAGGCGCCATGTCTCAGAAGGATGTGTGTGTGTGTGTGTGTGTGTGTGTGTGTTCCACAGTGCTGTTTACATGATTGCTCTTTGACACACATATCCTAATTGACTGAGTATCAAGTGCAGGATTAGTGTATAATATATCAGAACTGTCTGGCGCGCAACACTTTTGAACAAGGCTTGGGGAACAATTACTGGTAATTAAATATGTGCCAGTTACTGGAAAAGATAATTATGTCCTTGGTGTATAACACCAATTAATTACTTTTATTTCAGCGAGCAAAGCTTTTAAACGGCAGCGGAAGCCATTCGAATGGCGCCCGTGTTTGAGTGCAAGCAACCTCCGTGTTTGCTAATGTGCAAGTTGTGTTTTGTTGCTCGCAGAGATGAGCTTTTTAGGTGCAGCACGTTAAAATGTTTAAATCAGGCATTTGCTAAGACTCCACAGTTTATTGTGGTACGAAGGGGAAGGTGCTGCAGATGCAGTTGTAGTTTTTAAAACAACCACGAGAAAGTGACAGTAGCTGCAAACAAGCTCTGCCAAGGCTCCACTGACGGTGTCTTTACCTCTCCACTCTTAGGCATTAAACATTGACATAATAGGTTCAAGGAAAAAAAGAGACTTCTCTGGGGGGAAGAAGCAGAGCTCAACTCTCTCTTGCTAAGAGGATTGGTCAGATTGCACATGGAGCCTAGGAGGAATCATGAGCGCTTCATATATCCTCACACCTTCTCCTCAGTACTTACAACACCTCGCCACACCAAGATAGCAGCACGAGATTGGCAGTAAACCTCTCCTTCCTCCCTATACATCTCAACAAACACCCTGCTTTTATTCACATTAAAAGTGTGTTTGTTTTTTAAGAATCGCAGAGGTGAAAATGTACGGATTAGCAAGTGATCTCATTTCGGGCACCCGCGTCTAATGTCTAACTTGGAAATACCTGTGGCCGATCATTAGTAATCTATTAAATCCCTGGGCCTAGAAATGGTTACACTGCAAACCCCTCTGAGCCAAACGGGGCTGATGTTGCTTTTCCAATCCCCCTCTCGCTTTGGTTAATAAGATACAGAGTCAGACGGCCCGAGCGTGCTCTCTCTTCCTTCACCTCACTCTCCTTCTCTCTCTTTTCTCTCTGGTGCTGCAGCACACACTACAGTCATTTTTTTATCTGCCAACTCGCTCTCGACTCCTGTACCAACAGCTTAATCCATGCCTTCTCCTCCAACAATCAGTCTGTCAGGACTGCATGGCTGTGTGTGTGTGTGTGTGTTGATGCTAATGAGAGAATGTACTTGTTTGTCATGTCTTTTCTTTTGCTCAAGTTTTGATGTGTATGTGCAAGTGTACAGAGTGTATCTAAGCCTAAATGTACATGCAGCATGGACTCCCTTTCCATCTGTGCACAAACACCAGGTCCCCACAGGGTCAACTACCATTACATAAAGTCTTAAGACATGTTCTGTGTCCCAATTCCCTGAATGTACACTAGCTAATCTTTATGGCATCCTGTTTATGCAGGTAGTGTTCAAGAAATAAATTACTGTTTTACACTGAATGGAAATAATGCAATGCAGTCTGACGGCAACGCAATTTCACTAATAAAAGCCCACTGGTTGTTAGGTTTTCTGAGATATTTCTGTCTTACCAGAATTTGCAATTTATTTTATAGGTGTGAGTAAAACTTCTATTTCTGTGTGCATTGTTTTTAGGTACACTCAACAGTACAGTTTTTAGTTTGCCTGCTGAAGATTTTTCCAGTAGGTATCCCTAGTTATTCAGCTTACCAGTGTGAACATACTGCACTCTCAAAAGCTGCTTGGATGTAGTATGGAATTGGGACACAACTCCGGCTTTAGGTTAAGTTAGGGTTAGGCTGGGGATAGGCATGTAGTTATGGTTAAGGTAATTATCTAGGGGATTAATGAAAAAAAGGTGCAATGTGCTTGTATCTGTTTGTTCATACGTACAAGTGAACGCATGGGATTTCCCCCCCATGTCCTGTTTTTATATTTGTGCCAAAAAATCTAATCTGTTGATATGCAAATAAAACCACAAGACCATATGTGTGTGTATCCTGCACTGTGGGTACATACGTATGTACAAGTATATGGCGTGTGTTTCTTAGCCAAAGTGCACATGTTGCACACCTGTGAATGTGTGTGTGAAAGTATTGTACAGCATGTGCTTGGCAGGGCTACTTACATTAACATTACACTCTGTTCACGCATAACGGTGGCTCAATGTCCATTTAGGGACAAGAAGTCAGTACAATGTCCTTCTAAATGACAAAACAAGTTTGCGTGCATGTCTCTTCAGGATCATGAGTATATGCAGGTGGTTTTTTCCATGTCTTTCTTGTACAGTATGTTTCTGCCTAAATGCTGGTGTGAAATTAAGGCCACAATTTAAAATGGATGAGTGTATTCTGGGATTCCTGTGAGGCTGTCTCTAAGCCAAAATGCATACGTTGCTTACATTGTATGCATTCGTGGATGTGTGTGTGTGTGTGTGTGTGTACTAGCTCTCTGGAGGGGCCCAGTGTGTGTCACGACGGGCCCAGCTCCCACTGGATCTAAGCAGTATTGACAAACCCATCAGAGCTGGTGATGCATTGGGCTCCGTGCTCACCCTCCCGCCCTTAGCGGCGCTGCAGGGCTGTGCTGACATGCTGTCACCTTGGTAACTGCTGCCAGAGCGAACGGCCTGCTGGGATAGCTGACCCGAGCTGCTGGCCGGATGGCAAGCTGCAGCAGGAGATGTCCCCGGCGGACCCCTGAGGACCAACGACCCCTGCTTCTGTCCCCGACCATCGATCCGTCTGCTGTTGAAATCCGTCACCACCCGGGACGCTCTCTGGGACAGGACAGGACACAGACAGGAGACAAAATCCACTCAGATAGGCAGTAATGTAGATTCCTAGTCACACATGTACTGTATAAATATGTGCTTTACTGTGATAAAGGAGCTCTCCTAGAGAGCCAAAGAAAAAGATTGTTTTCTCAGTTAGGTGATAAAATGTGACTGTCTTAAAAATCCAACTCGACAGCAAAATGCCATGAAAGTCCCCAAAAAGCATTTCGTCAAAGCCCAAAATGTATCTGCCTCAGAATCTATCTCTGCTGAAGAAAGACGTCCAGAAAAGTCCCGGCATGTCTTTGTAGAAATGCTTCTTCTTTTCTACTTTTTCGAGGTTACCAAGTCATTCCTTGGCAACTTCTGAATCCCTCTCTCGTTCTCAGAGCCAACACGAGCGATTGTTGGCACCGGCCCATCAGCGGCCGAGGGCTCCAGTCTCTCCACAAACGTTCGGAGTTCTTTGAAATGCTGACCAGCTTTTTGACACGAGGCTTTGCAAGCAGCTGAGCTCTCGCTGCTGGATGCGGGACCCGGCTGGATGCAGGGATCAAATCTTGGGGGAGAGGGACTATGGGTAGGGACCAAGAGGTTTTACATCACAGCCTGCAAGTACTATCACGGGGCAATGTGTTCGATGAGAACTTTATGGACACATGCCACCAGGTCCCGGGAAGGGGAACGCTTTATATAATGCTTTTTTTTTATTACTGCATTTCTAAAGAAAACGTCGCACCTGCTCTTTCAACCCCTGATTATGACACCACCGGCAGCAACAAAGTGGCCTCTACTCACAATAATCCTCAAACAGCATCAGGTCTTATGTACAGAGCTTTCCCAAACACATGTGCTCTGACAGAAAAGCCGTCTCTCGTGTCACACGAATAAACAACAAGAGTAAATGTGAAAGATCACTAACTAGCTTCCTGGTTCCCATGGCAACTAATAAAGCAGGGCCAGCCGTCTTTTGTGGGGATTATCAGCACGGGTGAAGCAACCCGGCAGATTGACTGTCTGAAACAAGATACCGTGTGTGTGTGTGTGTGTGTGTGTGTGTGTGTGTGTGTGTGTGTGTGTGTGTGAAGACTGAATAAAACATGCTGAAACTGAAACATTACACAGCAGTGTGCAGGCAACCAGTGAAGGTGGAAACAACTTCAGAAATAGTGAGAATTGTGACTCTGTCCTAGTAAAACCATGGAACTCCAAAATGTCGACTGAAGCTGGAGGATTTTCTCGACCCATAGAAGGAACACTCAGTCCTCAGTCTGAAGAATGCAAAATCCCCATATTTAGTGATAGGCTACATGATTGTTCCCTGGACAGCTACATTGAGAACAGTTTGTGTAAAAGGTTTCGGAGGCCTCTCAGCGCACACACTGCATGTCCGTGTACAGGAACAACATGGCAGGACCTGACCTCACTTCATTTGCATGTCGTTCCCTGAGCCATGAAACACCTGTTCTTCTTTACGTGAATGGTGTTCTAACTTTGTTTCAGAGAGAGAGAGAGAGAGAGAGAGATAGAGAGAGAGAGAGAGAGAGAGAGAGAGAGAGAGAGAGAGAGAGAGAGAGAGAGAGAGAGAGAGAGAGAGAGAGAGAGAGAGAGAGAGAGAGAGAGAGAGAGATAGATAGATAGATAGATAGATAGATAGATAGATAGATAGATAGATAGATAGATAGAAATAGATAAAAATTAGATAGAGATAGATGGATACATATATAAATATATATATACTGTATATAGACAGATAGATAGATATAAATAGATATAGATGGATATATATATATATATATATATATATATATACATATACTGTATATGTACTGTATATAGATCGATAGATAGATCGACAGATAGATAGATAATGTTCCTATGGTGTATTTTAAAAAGGAAAAAAGCAAAGAAATCACAAAGTATCAGAATATAAAAATTGCAACAAAAGAAAGTAAAATTGCCTCTCCAACATAACGAGAACTGGGATGTCCTCTACAGCCCAGGTGAGCCAGAGGCTACAGAGGACAACTGTCTTTCCATCATGTAACACATCAACTGGAATAAAAGAAAATATAACAATACACAAGACATGCTGTTGAGCAACTTGGTTGGAAGTTGAAGAAGTTGGATCTCTAATATTGTCTGCATTGTTTACCACAATGCACTTTCAAACGACAGCAAACAGACATGTTTCCATGCAGCACTGAATGTTTTAATGTCTGCACACAGAGCCGTAAAGGGCCTTAACACATGTAAGGGGACCAGCACTGTGCAGAATTAAAAATGGAAATCTTCCCAATCCAAACTACATCAACATGCAATCTTCAACTCACAAGTCAAAGCTCACCTCTTAATGTTTAAGTGTGTGTGTATCATGTGTTTGATGTGTGTATTTTAGTAGTATGTGTATTTCCTTTTAAAAACTCTGCAAAGTCTCTTTGAGTGTTAAAACTCCGCTACATAAATAAAAAGTATTATTCGTATTATTATAATTATGATTAAGTGTGCTGAAAGCAGCTGATTCCAGTGAGATAGTGAGAGGAGCGGAGGGGCTGGGGCCCGGATGGAGGCCACTGGGTGGCGCTGTACGGTCAGGGAAGGCTTCTCCTGAGCGCTCATCCCCAAGGAGGGGGCACATGTCTGGATTATGGAAGTATTTTATTGTGGAAATAATATTAATGCAATCATTAAGGGATTATTGTTTTAAATCGTTTCGAAAATAATTGAAAACTACATGAATAGGCTGTGATTCATTTATTAAAGCTGCTTTCTCTTCTGCCACACACTGCATCCAACAAATAAAAGACTAAACTGTTCCCTGCTCCTTTGTGAGAAGAAGAAGATTTCTGTGAGCAGGCTTTAAAGCAAATGTCGATCCACTAACAATGATGCTGTCCTACAGAGACGTATTCCAGTCAGTCAGCCAGTCAGTCAGCCAGTCAGCCGGTCAGCCAGTCGGTCGGTCAGTCAGTCGGTCGGTGTGGGCCTGGTTGTAACTGCTGCTGCACCTTCTCCACCAAATCTGCGAAGACGGATTTCAGAGACCGAGCTAAACCTCTCACAATCTGCTGAGAAAACACAACGAAGTCTACATGTAGACTACCTGGTTCCTGATCTGTGTTAGTCTAAGTGGTTTTATTCCGGGCAGGACGCTGGTCACTGCTCCCGGACCCGGCTAGGAGGACTCTCCGCCCCAAAAACTTCTCCTACAGAACTTTATTATAAAAACGTTTAAATAGAAACTTATAATACTGCATGCGTATGTGTGTGTGTGTGTGTGTGTGTGTGTGTGTGTGTGTGTGTGTGTGTGTGTGTGTGTGGTGCTATTAACTACAGTATAGTAGGCTATTCACTATATACTAGGAGAGTAAAGAATAAAGTATATCTAACAAACAAAGTTAGAAAGTTCCAAAATATGAATATTATAGCAATATTGTAAGTTTACAGAGAGATTGTGTATTGCTGTGCACAATTACACGGAGATATAATTATATGGAAATTATTAATGTTATGTTATACGTTTACATAGGCATATATGTGCTTTGTGTTACAGTGTAAATAATAATACTTTTATTAAACGCACTCACCGGAATGATAGGAAAAATATAAGATTATGGGAATATGATGGGGTTTACAATAAACAGTAAACGTCAGTACAAAGTAAAATGAATAATCCATTAAAACCAAAGCAGAGCATTATGAGAGCAACAGACAGTAGGAACACTGTTAGAGGGGTTCTCCTCTTACAGGGATTTAAGTAGAAAGATTTATTCTCACTTCACTTTAAACAGGCCTGTCTAAACAGAAAATGATCGACGTTTAAGAAGAAGACTGTCAGTTCTGAAAGTGTCAATGAAATCTAATAACTCATGTTGTTGAATTAAAGGCGTTAAATCCGCATTAGGACGGAGGAGAGAGGGAGGAAAGAGAGCTCCAGCACGCTTTATGTGCTCCTGGAAAATGCAGACAGGCAGATGAGATATAGTGGAGCACGAGCTACCTCTGTGTGGCTGAGCCCCCCCCCCCCCCCTCTACCTATCCATCCCGCTGCTCACATAACCATGACCTTCACAATTTACAGAAAGGAAACCCCGAGAGTCACGTCATATTTTATAACGTCCTCCTCTTCCTCTTCTTCTTCTTCTTCTTCTTCTTCTTCTTCCTCTTCTGCTGAAGCCACAAAACGAGTCGAGAAGATCTCTGACATGTAGTCGTGTGATGTTTTAGTTTCTTCAAACACTGTCCTTAATCTTCATTTCTAATCATATGTGTCCCGGGAATGTAATGCGATTCTGTCTTCTATATTTCTATACATATATAAACCTGCATAATTAAAGAAAATATTAATAATAATTCTAGCTAGACCTATCCATTAGAGGGTAAACACATTAATGGTCCATTTAGGTATATATATATATATATATATATATATATATATATATATATATATTAA
>NC_048430.1:1008121-1028121 GCF_013103735.1 Etheostoma cragini
CACACACACACACACACACACACACACACACACACACACACACACACACACACACACACACACAGACACGAAGAATAGGCGGACCAAAGCCCATTATGAGATTTTAAACTCTTTTTGTGTCGCCTTTTGGTAAAATTCTCACTAGATCTGGGACATTTCTGCACGAGCCGTGCACGCGGTTTGGCTTCAGAGAGCTTATATTTCCCGGGATCCACGCGGGAACGCACAGGGCCGCGTGGGATTTGTTGGGATAGTAGTGAGGAGCCTCAAGTGTCCTTCTCAGCAGGCTTATCCTAGCACCTCATGTAGCTTTGCACTGGGTTCTGTTATTGTTATTGATTATTTTTTTCTACAGAGGAGCACCGGAAGTGCATGCACAATGAGCACAGGTGTAGAAACACGAGGCCAAAGTGTAGCCTCACTGCACACATGCTTTTATGCCACATATTATTACTAGGCTACTATAACCAAAACGGTGCTACCCTGTGATGTTCTCAATAGACGCAACAACGCATCAGCACGTCTGGGTCCTGGACACATAAAGTTTGGAGCACATATAGCCTGTCTCTGCTGCCACTTCTGCTAATGGAGACAAAGAAAAATGATGCCCACTTCTCTATATCATTGAATTCAGTTGCTAAGCAACTAGTATGGGAAATCATCCGCGAAATTCAAATCCTGCAGCGAGAAGACACGTTTTGTGAGTTTTGCTGAATAGGCGAGCAAGACAACTAAAGAAGAAAAAAAAGAGTTTGGAAGACAGAGACACATTTCGCCTCGTGCAGCCATGACGAAAAATAGTCCTTTAAAATAAAAAGAGAAGTACATAACACTGCCAAAGTAGGCCTATTTGATGTTATTATAGGGAATACAATAATGTCACAAGTCATTTTTTTCTGCACCTGTCCCGCAAAAAAGCCCGCACTGAGCCTGTCACCAACCAGACACAACCAGATGAGCCCCGTGATGCTAAAGAGGAGCCAGACCCAATCAATAAGCTCTCTGGGACCCAGGGACACACCATGGCAGCTACCTGCACAACACACCTGCATGTCCCGAGCTTCCACAGACCTGGATGCAGGACGTTGAGAAGCACTGGCATTCATGCGCTTGCAAAAAAAGCTGCAATGAATTTAATTTATCTATTTCAATGAGTGTAAATCCATTTGGCAGATTTTACTGTACATACAGTTGGCTTTTTGTGGCACTGACAAGCGCATGGATCAGGCTATTAATTATGTGTTTATCAGAATTATGGGATGCAGCGTCTAGACTATATAAGCTGCAACGTAAATGTTACATAACATGCAGTCAGGACATGAGGAACCTTATATACCTTCACTCCCACAATATGGACGTCATCCGTTTTTGAATTTCTCGATCCCCCCCCACAACATATACATTGGTGGCTGTTTTTCCAGCCTGCAGGCTGAGGTTAAGGCTCATGCTTTTTGCCCAAGGCCTCAAGAGGCAGCATATGTAAACAAACAGGGGGCCATTGTGCAGGCCTGCCACTGACCGCGGAGCGCCATTAAGACCCAGTTATGGGATGGGGATAACAACGCGGGTGGACATTTATTTAAGATGGGGCAATAACATAAGGGCTGTTAATATGCTATACATACACACACACACACACACACACACATATATATATATATATATATTATTTTAGTAAATAAAAAAGTATTAAGGTTGAGTATGTTCATGTTTCCCTCTTCAAAGTGTCTTTGCTCTGTATTATTATTCTAACGGAGGTTATTATTAGCTCGCAGCTTCATCTGGGACTAAGTAGTCCACCATTTTCTTCATTAACTTGTGCATGAAGAAAATAGCACACAAAGTAATTCCCCTTTCAAAATAAAATAAATAAATAACAGCCCAGCAGACCTTAAGAATTTCAATCTCAAAACACAAGATGATTGCATTTCATTCTAACAAATTTATTGTGTTTCAATCAGCTCGTACGGAACCACTACTGAAATTAAATTACAATCAAATTATCACATCAAAATATACCCTTATTACCTAACAACGTCAGCTTATGATGATTTGTGCTCCTTTAGAAACGATAATACAAAATTAAAAACAAATAAGGGCAACAACAGAAATATAAGAAAGAAATGAAGGTAAAACAAGAAAAAGGGACAACATCTTACACAAGTTCCTGGGTATAGGGGTGGGGGGGGGGGGGAATAAATTACCGTTTGGAATAATTCATAGGTATTCCGAATAAAATATTAAAACAAGTCATTCTGATGAAAAATATAAAGTAAATAACTCCGATCAGTATCTGATCTAGTGTTCTATATTGCCGGCTTTACAGAGTTTTTGTTTATTAAAACCTACCAAAGAATACTGCTTAGAAAGGGCAGCAATAATAGTATATCCACAGCACCCACTCAGTCCACCTTGGCAACAGATTCTTTTCTCAAATAAGTGCAGTCTTTTCAAATGTCTTATGCTCTATTTGTTGGAGAGGAAAAAAGAGGAAAGATCCACTCACGGTGTCAAAGTCCATTAAATAATATTTAAAAATAAAATAAACAAAAAGGAAGGTGATCTTTGAAATCATGGAGACAGTCCTGGTCCTGGTTTTCTTTTTCTTTCTGGGCCTCAAGATGCCCACAAAAAACCCACCCCTAATCCTCCGCGTGTCAACGAAACCATGCAGTCCACCCTCAGACAAAAACCCCAAAATGCTGTAAATCATGATGGAAGCTTCGTGGATGTCACTCTCCTTCACATCGGTGCAGTTTCTCCCTTCTTGTCATTGTTATAGGCATGGGGGAGCAGGGAAGGCGGTTCAGTTCCCATTTCTAAATATACAAAATGCCTGCTCCTTTGTTTTCTTCAATCAAACACAAGATAGTGATGGGGGAATATTGTTTGAAGAGGGGGTGGGGGGGGAAAGAAAAAAAGAATAAAAACAATACTTGGTTTTCCTCTTGGTGGTGTTTTTAATGCGCCAAAATTACCTGGTGGAATGAACTTGTAGTTGTCACCCTCTGGTCGCTCGCTTCACTTGCATCTTTTAAGTAATCTACTAAAAAATGCCCCTGAAAGAAAAAAGCAGAAGGAACCTTTTAGGTTAAGACATTTCAGGGCCTGGAAGAAGGTTAACGGTGCGTTTTTTTCTGAGGGGGTTGGGAGGAAGAAGGGGAAGTTTCTCTCTCTCTCTCTTTCTGTTTGTTTTTTTCTCTGGTGAAAAATAGATAACACATTTGCAGTCTCATTCATATTCCCTCACAATCACAGTATCAAAAAAATTGGCTATCTTGGCGATAGTCTGTATGCTTTTTATCAGTTTAATTTCATATAAAATAATTCTTTTGTGCTGTTCTATGTTTCACTGAACATTCTTTTGCAGTCCATGGAGGGGGGCGGTGTTTCTGCACTCACATTGCCGACCTGAGAGTACACATCCTCCGGCGTCTGCGCCACTCCTGGGGGCGTCATCCGTTTTTCCTTCTGTCTCCTATTGCAAAACCACACTCTAACCACCTCTTTCTCCAGCTGCAAGTTGTCCGCCAGGCTGGTGATCTCCTGGGCCGAAGGTTTGGGGCATTTTAGGAAGTGGCTCTCCAAAGCCCCTTTGACGCTCACTTCGATGGATGTGCGCTTCTTTCGCTTCCTCCCCTGCGCCGCGATCTTGTCGATGCTGGTGGGGCTGCCGGTGGACGAGTCGGCCTCCTCGAGCCACTTGTTCAACAAAGGCTTCAGCTTGCACATGTTCTTGAAGCTGAGCTGCAGAGCCTCGAATCTGCAAATGGTCGTCTGGGAGAAAACGTTCCCGTACAGGGTGCCCAAAGCCAAGCCGACATCCGCTTGCGTAAAGCCCAGTTTGATCCTCCGCTGCTTGAACTGCTTGGCGAACTGCTCCAGGTCGTCCGAGGTTGGCGTGTCGTCGTCCGAGTGCGGGTCGTGGCTGCTGACGCCGCCGTGGTGCTGGTGATGCTGATGCTGGTGGTGATGGTGGTGGTGGTGGCTGCCGTGGTCCAGATCCGGGGTGTCCCCCCTCACCAAGCCCGGGTGCACCAGGCTCTGGCTCCCAGGACTCAGCATCCCGTTCACAGTGAAGCCCCCCGGCTGGGAGTAGAGCAGCGACTGTTGCTGCTGCTGTCCCCCGGATATGGAGTTAATATGCGCCGCAGTCGTGCTACCCCAAGCGCTGGCGTGAGTCTGATGGGGAGCTAAGTGAGGGGGCCTGTGGTGCAGCGCGGTGCCCGTGTGCAGATCGTCTCTGCCCGAGTTTTTGACGTCCTGCTGCTGTGGGCTGCCCGTCATCCCGACCGGACTCGACGACCAGGGGGATCCGGCTTCCGCTGCAGCCACCGCGGCTGCTGCCGCCGCCGCTGCGGCGTGCGGGAGGGATGTCACCCATTGGTGGGCATGGCTCAGCATGTGTCCCCCGTTGCTCGCTGCCATTGCGCCTTGCATAAAGTCACTCTGTACCATCTTGACTGAGGGGTCTCCCCTGTAGACCCCAGACCCCGAGGTAACCGCAGCACTGCCCGGCTGCATGCCACCACCTCCAGAGTCAGAGTGCACGAGGGAGCCGGACGATAAGATACTATTGCTGGGCAGATAAGGATTGGAAGCCGCGGTGGCCATTCCGTCAACCCTTATGAATATGTTTGTGGATAACCCCCCTCCCTTTTTACAGTCACTTCTTTCGAGCAGGCAAATTGTATCTCATGAATTATTCAAACTTTAAAAGTATGAGTAGGTTTTTGGCAATACCATCGACGCGCGTAAAAACGCAAAAAAAGCTTCAAAAAGGGTGTCAGAAAACTGAATAAAATCCGCATGTATTTACAACATTCTAGTTCAAACAGTTGTGCATGGAAGTCGGCGAATACAACTCCAGGTTTTCAAAAGCCCTTTGGAACCATGTGCAGTCCGTTTAGAAAGTTTTGCACTGGGATGAAATTGTAAGCATTAAAAATTCAAATATAGAGGAAAAAAGCGGTGTCCCATACAAACTTTTGGTGCACGCAAAAAACAAAAAGCCTTGCAAATTCTCCACAATGTACAAAGTCCCAGTTAATGTCCCCTTTGGATGTGAAAAACATTAGCAGAGTGTCCTTCGTTCTTTTGTAATTCAGTCGCCGAGATTTCTCCCTCGCTTTATTCTTTTCTCTGTCTTCTTTTATAGCACTGTAGAGCCTCTCTCTTTGTTCTGTTTTGATGTATATAAACCTGCCAAACCGCAAACTCCCGATGAAGTACAATCCAGTATAACAGTGTACGGCGCTGCCTGCGAGCCTCTTCTCTCATTCGTTCTCTCTCTCCTCCTCTCTCTCTAAATCTCTCTCTCTCTCTCTCTCTCTCTCTCTCTCTCTCCCTCCCTGACAGGCCGTGTAGTCCCGCCCCATTCAAAGCCCGACGAAGCGCGGATGTTTACCCCGTGCGTCCCCGTTGATTGGCTACCAGGGGTGTGATTGGCAGGTCTCGCCAGCCCTTGCTCCGGGCGCACGAGCCCTCCTTCCGGCTGTTCCAATTGGCTGATTTTTAATTGCAGTCCAAACATAACAGGGGACACAACTTGGTAGTAAATAGTACCGAGGCATTAGTGCACAAACAGGGGTGAAGGGGTAAATCAAAAAGGGCGTTAAAGTGTGACCTCTAACTTGTTGTGATCATCAGGAGTCAAACCAGCATCATAAAAGGCTTTTCTTTTTCCCAGAAACGCTTCGATGTATGCTTTCTTCTATTAGTATTTAAAGATACACCTGATTGAAAGTACATTCAAATATAAGCAATATTTACATGTTAAAACATAAGGATAAACTCTAACTAGACCTAATTAAAACAAACACTGTTGTGTTTGGTTATTGTCACAAACACATCCTGGACTATTCAAAACCCGCACGCGCATTTGACACTAAGATCTGTTGGTAACAATTATAATTGTCTGGTAGCCTGACCTGGTTGTGTAATAGAATAAGGCATCCGTACTGCCACGGCTAGGGGTTTAATTCCCTCTGGGCCACACCGTGGAAATACAAAAAAAGACTTAGAATAGAAAAACTGGAAAAAATGGACTAAACGGCACATGCTTTATCCTGTTATGTTACATGTGTAGGCCTAGATGAGGTGCACTGGTGTGTTAATAAAGTAAGATTAGCAATTCAAAACGGTTTGGAGAAATTTACCAGCTCAGGTTAATTGTTTATAGGCGTATGTTAAAAAAAAAAAAAAAAAAAAAGTCTCAGAAAACCATGACACTGCAGCACGTAAACATGCAAAGCACAGAGAGGACGTGTAATGATTTGAAAGCACTGCAGCCCCTGAGCCAGTGCAGCTCTGCGCCTCGGCTCCTCAGGAGTTAACGCGCAAAGGTTGCGGGGAGGCTTCCATGCGGAAACGCCGCGCACAGGCAACCTCACTGAAGCACAGGGAGAGAGAAAGTGGCAACCAAAACAAGGGCAAATTGAGCAGTCCTTGGGGGATGTGTGCGTGCAGGGTGGCTTAAGAAAAAAAGGAGGAAAAAATCGAGAGATGTAGCTTAAAACGCTCCCCATCCCTCAAGATGACCACAACCCGCGGCATGAATGGGGCCTTTGTTAGTGCGTGGGATCTCTGCGCCTATGGACGCACCCAGGGGTGGTAATACTCCCATTGCACCCCTCGGTTGGGTGTCAGCAGCCTGTTGAGTCCACCTGACCAAAACGAGGCCTGTGGCAGGTGATTCTCTGACAGGATTAACTATTTTGTAGAAAGGTTAGAGCGACATGTCACGCGTAACCCCACAGCTCTCCAAATCAAAGATGTTGCGAAGATTTTAGTGCAAAAGGGATTTAAGGGCACAGGCTGTGTATGCTCCATGCCAGTGCTCCCCCCTTCTCATCCCAGTAGATTTAATTTGGACTGGGCTCAAAACCAAGGGAGCCTCGTGGATTTGTTTACATTGAATAGGCGGGCTAGGGGCCAGAACCATGGGGCCCTCTATTCATTAATATACAGTGAGGATTTTCTGTCTAAATTACTGCTGTCCCATCCACACTGCACGCTCGGGCGTCATAGGCCAGCACAAACGTGACACCAAGGTGCAGAGAAGAGGGCTCCTTCCTCTAGATAACCCCTCAAAATCAAAATAATGTATAAAGAAGAAGAGTCAGAGAGGCATAACAGAAATGCTCCCCGCAATCACGGCGCGGCGATAAAAACACTCCTCTCTGATATATGATGTGTTTATTATTTATTTGCTTATTATTAAAAGGTCCCCAAGTTCCCTGCTGGGGGAGTTCATTTATTTTGTATGCAAAAAAAAAAGAAGGAAAAGGGGGGAGAGGAAAAAAATCATCCCCAAGTATAACAAGAGACGAACAGTTAGTGCTGATTTTCATTTGCATAAATTTTCATATATTTTAGTCAAAATAATAGCGGGAGCCGAGGAGTGCTCCTGCTCAGTTGAGGCAGAGGAAAGAAAATCTTAGGGAGCACCGAGTCGTAGGAAAGGGAGATAACCATTTACAGGCTCCATATGAACAATGTGAAGCTATTTCCTCTTTTCTTGGACACAAGGTAAGTCAACAATTATCTATGCGGATTTCTTTTTTACGCATGAGGAATGGGGAGTTTATCGCCTTCTCGCGCATTGCCTCCACTGCGGCTGCTTCCTTAAAGACTACTTTAAATGATATTTCAGCTTTCTTTCTGCGTCGAGGTACAGTCATATTCTCTTATACTTAACAACCGAATTGCAAATGCGTGTCATTTTTTCCCCTTTTAACCTGCATGCGTCCAAATCATTACGCGCGCTGCAGTTTGCTTTGGCGCCCGAGCCCTTTTTGGCTTTTATATAAATAGCGGACAGATGGATAAGCCGGGCTGTTTTGTAGTGAATGTCCACCGGAGAAAAGTGCAATCAATCACATTTTAAGCAGGCAGAGAGAGAGAGAGGGAGAAAGCGAGGGAGAGAAGAGAGGGAGTGAGTGTGAGAGAGAGAGAGAGAGAGAGATCCCTCGGCTGAATTCTCCAGAGAGACCGCGTAGGCAAGTGCAATATGAAATCGTTTAATATAAATCGATCTCGCCGCTGCAGAAGTTTGTTTAAAGTTTGTGTGCAGCAGCTTGTCGAGCCCGGCTCCCTCCTAGGCTGCACCGTCCAGGCAGCCAAAGCTCAGACACAGCCCGGGATGTTAATGGAGGCTGAGGCTGGTTTCTTCTTTATTTTGGTGGTTTTTGTTGTTGTTTTGGAGCTCTTCAAGGAGCGAGGATATGTCAAGAAAACTAAAAACGACAGATAAAAAAAAAAAAAAAAGCGCAGTTGGAAAAGACATCTGGTCCCAGGCAATTATTTAATGGCAGACAATAATCATTTTAGTGTCTGTCACAACTCTCGGCTATTTTCAAAAGTCTATCACACATGATCTATCGCACATGATCCCGAATTTGTGGATGAAGAACCCGTTTGGTTTGCTAAGGGGTTCTTTTTTTTCTTCTCACGGGTTAACTCTTTTCCCCCTCATTGATGGGAGTGCATTTCTGAGCCCAGCACTTGGTAGCCATGGTGAGCCCGATAAAAGGGGGAAACACTGGTCGCATTAAGCTGTATGTTTGTGCACTGGAGTCGAGATGAAAAGAGGCTCGATGTCCCGGGCCAGCAGCATTGGTCCTGGGCGGTAACGCGTTACTGTAACGACATTACTCCATCTGCAACCCCCCCTCCCCCTCAAAACCCCCCGCCAAAAAACTAAAAAATCTACCAAAACAAACAAACAAGAATTACAATAAGATTCTGGTTCAGGTTTTTAATTTTAGGTTTAATTTTGAACAGTTTTCATCACCTCTTGGTCATGGGAAATAACCAAAGCTCATTTTAACTGAGTAAATAGTTTGAGTTGAGTTACAATTGTTGACTTGGGTTTTTAAAAGGCCAACCAAGTTATCGCGATGTTTTAAAAAATGCTCAAAAAATATTTTTATATGCGTTATGTGACGCACTACTTTCCCACTTACTTGTAATTTATTATGGGTTTTAATCACCGTAATGACTAGAAATGAGGAACATGTTCCTAGGATTGTCTCCTGCAGGCTGCATGGTGCTGGAGTCTGGGCGAGGGGAAATACATTTTAATAGTCATTGTTGGCTGGATCCGAAAAAATAAAATCATAACTGCCGCCAGGTGTCGCGCTCACTCATGATGCAAGTATGCATACATTACATTGCAAAAAAATTTCCATTTCATGTCACATTTTTGAATAATGTTCTTTTTTTGAATATTTATTCAATTATTTATTTTGACACATTTTGACATGGTGAGCTGATTCCACACGTTTCCAGTGCATATTTTATCTTTTATTTTTATTTAATATCGTTTTAAGGTAATTTTACTTTTAAGTGAAATCTCTTGATTATAAATCAAGCTTTATAGTTTCTCCATGTTAGAAACACACCACATTTAACAAAATGTAACAGCACTGTAACATCTCTTAATTCACATATGTTTTTTACCAAGCTGCTTTATGTGCACATTTTAATTTTATTTACAAAATTAAAGGAACATTTTAAGACAGAACCATTGAATTAAACCCCCTGAAATGGAGATATATATCTACATTTTTTTGCAGTGTACAAGGAGCATCCTTATAATTTTATGGCCAATGTTTCATGTACAGACATGAATTGATGGCTGGATGACACGATTGGCAATTAAGATATCACTGGGCTGAAGGAGGAAAATGGCTCACTGTAGAGAAACAAAACACACACACACACACACACACACACACACACACACACACACACAGAGTTTAAGAAAGAAATGTTGCATTTTGCTAATTTTGGCCAAACACAGCAGACACAACGAGGGCTTAGACCATATTCTGTTCATCCCTCAATCCCAGAGGCAATTAAATCACCTTAATTTAATTATCCAATTTTTAAGGCTATCCCACCTTATTTCATTGCAAGCCAGACACCCACATAAATTATTATTTTGCACATATTTCTACGCCATAAGCATCATGAGTGAAGAAACATGCTCGTATTGATCAGTACAAGGCTGTGACAAGCAGCCTATCAATGGCAGCCCCTAGTTGATATGCAAATAGTCTGGGATTAGATATGCCCCTGCAAGCTGTATTAAGCCAGTCGCCATCTGCAGTAGCCTATAAGCCATAAGTCTGAGCTAGCAGATCGTTTGGAAACGTATGACTAACCGGTGACTTTAAGAATTATTTAAAAAAAGAGTGCTGGGCAGGACTCATGATTCACCCTGGAAAATGAGTGCATTGCAATTTCTCCACATGCTTGGCCGGCCATTTAGTGTTTGCACCATCCAGTGTTCTTCTTCATCATCGTCATCACTAGCAGCACCACTAACACCCGCAGCAGCAACAAAGCATCAAAGCAGCAACTGTGCGTTATTGCTCTGCATTATGCACCCATTCTGTCATGCCGAACAATGATGCTTATTGGTAGCAGGAGGCCATTTATTTATTCCTCTAGGAACAGATTGTCTAATTCATCAAGACGCTTTCATGAACTTCCTTCCTCCCCCCCCCAATCAGAAGCAGCATGCCAAATGGAGCACACATCTGAATTTAAAAGGTGTTTTAAAGATGATTTTATAGAACAAAAGATGTTAAATAAGATCAAAATCATGTCCAATTGACAATGACCACAAGACAAAAACACCAGTATGAACAAAAGTCAATTCACCACAACAGTCCTCTACTTTCTCCCTCATTAAACATCCTCTTAGTGTCATCACTTTGATTCTGCAGCCGCCATTCATTTATGACAGATTTATGTGAGCCTCAATAGGTGCGTAAACCCAGCGTGGGTGCCTGTAGCATCCACTTCCGCTGGTTACACTATTCAGATTAAATTGATGAAATTCCTGCCATTTTAATTATGGCCTATTTAAGTTGCCTATGGGCTACGTAATTTATTTTCTTCCCTTTGGTCCAGTCACTAATCTGAAACGACATACGTTGAGTGTGTCTTACGTCAGGCCAAACGTTGATTTAAAGCCAAATTCAACTTGGAGCACTTAAATAATAATGTAGCTACCATACCGTTAATTAAATGGGCTACACTGAATATCAGTGTAAGCATTAAACATGCCTTCAATTTCAGACACAAATGGGATTTTTTCCTTAACCCATTCAGACGAGACAGAGACTCTTTATTAATATTCTATTAATAAAGGCCACTATAGAGTTATATACACCTCTTATCCCACTACGTGGGGTTAGTAATTGCCCTGCATGAGCCATGCAGCGCTGAGAGCATACAGATTGTAAATGGGCTGACATGCAGGTAAAGATTATATGTTTAGTGTTATCATGGACTCTGCAGTGGTGCTCAGTGCTCATTTCACCAAGAGTCATGGTTCAGACACCTATCAGCCCAGCTAGTATTGATTTGGGATTGGAAATCAATAGGGATGTCATAATTTGGCCTAAAACAGGGATCTGTAGGGTTAGAAAAGGCTGTTTGAAGCGCAGGGTGGTGTTTGGTCTTTACACATTTCCTTTATGGGAGTTTTGCCTTTGAATTCAATTATTAAAACAGGTTTTCTAACAATAAAATTGAACATTACAGCATAGGATTTAAAAATGTTTCGATAAGACACAATTAATGATGTTTTTATTTGTGGGGCAGGGAGAATGAGCAACAGATTAAAACCAATTACGTTGTTATTTTTAGAAACATAACTGAGGCGTGAATTAATTTGAGAGTAAAGTTCAAAAGTTGCAGTGAGGTTATTTTTTCGTGGAACAAAACAAAAACAAGACGTATGGGAGGAAAAACCTCATCTGTAAATGCAGGTGCTTGTGTGGCACAGACACGCACACGCACACGCCACTGGTGCCGGTTGGTGAGGAGGTGAGTGACGGGGGACAGATCGGCAAAGATAAGATGAAGTGCAGCTTTCTGAGTCAGAGTGACAGAGGAGAGAGAGAGGGAAGAGGTGTGTGTGAACGCATTTGGGTGAGGGGGGGGGGGCTTTGTCTGTCTGTCTTCAGCTTCACCCCACCCCCGTCCCTCCACCCATTGGGTGCTGGTTGCCTCATCGTCCCGGCCACATCCCTCCTTCACACTCACTCACACACACACACACACACACACACACACACACACACACACACACACACACACACACACACACACACACACACACACACACACACACACACACACATCTGAAAACCCCCGACTCCAGCAGCCGCATCAAAACAAACCACAGATTTATTGTGTATGCAAATCAGGAGACGGACACGCTGGTATTTGTCTCTTCTATTAGAGTGTATTACACATGCTAATCAAGAATGATATTGTGTTATTAGGCGGAGTAATTAATAAATAAACTAAATCCGCAGGAAATCAAATCTATGGAAGTCGCGTTGCTTCAGCAGCGTGTTAGTAGCCACGGTGCATGTCTTTCTATAGTCCTTGCTTTTTGTTTTTGTTTGTTAAACAGTGGCGCTCCCTGAGGAGAGAGGGGGGGGGGGTTGTGGCACCTCCCTGCCCAGGATTACATTAATCAAAGTATTTATTTCCCTCGAGAAGCCAGGCGCAAATCACTCCAAATCCCAGTAAAATTGGATAACAGAAGAACGGGCGCATCTAGGGTAACCCCCTCTTGTGCTTTTTTTTGCTCATTTCACTTAATGGATATAGTTCTATCTAACTTTGTGGAAAAGTGTGTGTGGAACAGCAGGCTGCAAAGCTAAGGTATTGAGGCCTTTGAGAAGACAAACAACATAATTGGAAGGAAGCGGGCACTCAGGTACAGAAAAAACACCACTAACCTAACAACGTCTCCGATAGGAGGGAGTCTGGATATAGAGCTGTACAAATAACAGCCAGTCTCTGATTCCCTGTCGAGGCTGTAGGCATGTCTGGGTCCGAGCCAGCAGCAGGAAAAACTAGCCTCTAAGACCCCCCATCTGTAATACACGCGTCAACCTCTAACACCAAAGCTGCCTGCTTTCTCTGAACTAAGTCTGGACAATCCATCTCAAACCCCACAAAGTAGTAAAAACAACAATTCCAGATACCACCTTTGCAGTATTTGCTAAGTAATTACGTGTGATGTTTGGGCAAAGCCTACACGGCTAATAAATCAGCCAATGTTTACAGCCAAGCCGGTGCTGATAAGGCAATAAATACAGTACCCAATATGCTGCCTATTACAGGTAATGCAAATAAAATAATAGGGCTGTAATTTTTCCTTATGTGTTGTGGTGGTGGCGGCTTTGATATTCATGAGGGAAATTGGGAGGAAACGTCGTCTCTCGGTCTGTATGTGCGCCGCATTGCATCGCAAATTCAACGCTCCTGCCTTCGTCCCAAACAGGGATAAAAAATGGGCTCATTGAGGCAACCCTGCCACCCTGAAACACACACACACACACACACACACACACACACACACACACACACACACACACACACACACACACACACACACACACACACACACACACACACACACACACACACACACACACACACACACACACACACACACTCCAATGCATGCAAACATTGTTGAATGTTCTTGGACACACATGCTTGCACACACATAGTGCTGCCATGTTGGCTAGAGGGTCCGAAGGGCAGCTGGAGTCCTGGAGTCACCGGTGGGGCCCTGACTCCGAGCCAGGCCTGTCGGGGTGAAGGCAGCCTGCCTGCATGGTGTGCCATACATGCATTAAGTGTGTGCACAAGTGTCCTGTGTTTCTGTTTAGGAATATTCCACTTGTAGAGCACGGGAAGCTGCATATTTGATGACTATAGCGTCTATGTGTGAGTGTGTACACTATCCATAATTCTGTAAACTAAGCTGCCAAGTTTACCCAGCTGTGTGTGTGTGTGTGTGTGTTTCTGTACGTGTGTCAAGGTGCAGGTGTGACGCATACGCAGAGACAGACAAACCATCTGACGATCCATGATGATACCAAACGAGCAGAAAATCTAACGCTCTAATGGGACTAGTGCAGGGTGAATGGAGGGGAAAGTAAAGTAACAACACAATAACATTAAACAATCATGGAGTCAAAATATGCTGGTTATTCCAGTCATCCATTGGCTTCCAGTCATTTCTGTGTGATATGAAATGCTACGTTGTACATTTCCTGCAAATCCTGTATTGTTTTTTGGTATTTAAAAAAAAAGTATGCTGCAGAGTCTTAAAAGATTTTAATATTTTTTTTTTAATAGGTTGATTTCCCAACCTATAAGAGGACTCCTACAACACGCCTGCCTGCTTTCAATTTTGACGGTTCCATAAATATATTGAAGTAAAACTTTTAAGTCTGCAACATTGACAACAAATGTATGCAGACTAAATGTTTACTGTGACGAATGACAATCTGAAGTAAGCTGTCTGCTAATCTATTTTCACACTGCATTGAAATGAATGGAAACCAATGGCTGCCTGGAACAGTTGGGGAAATGCATCAAGAAAGCTCAAACACAGCACACACAATTTTTAGATTTTCAATTTTAAGGTTGCTAATTGACTTTCAAATTGTTTTAAAAATGAATGAAAACCAACGGCGGCTTGGAAGAGTTGGAAAAATGAATCAAAAACTGAAACTGTGCAGCATTCATTGGAAAATATTCAGGAAACATCTAAAGTATACAGGATGTGTATAAAGGAGCTAAAACCTGCCAATACATGGTCCTTTATAAGCATCCACAGGGCCACTGTGTGTCCCCAGGCCATACTTTGAGACCCCTGTATAAGTCAATGGAGGCTTTGCACGTATTATATTATAGTACTGCATCTCCATCTCACACACACACACACACACAGTAAACATGTATGAGTGGCTGAGCGTGGCTAGCTAGCTGCAGCTCCAAGGCGTCTCCAACAATGATCAGTGGCTCTCAGCGGTTGGAATGGGGGCTTGCTGTGGGGGTACGCTACTGTTGTTGATGATATGTGGCCACGGGTGACATGTGCTATTCATACGCAAGCTAGTGTGGTCACGTTCGGCAGCCGGGAAGTCTTGATTCATGCGGGCATTATGCACGCCGGACGCTTATGGCACCTCTCCCTGTTGCCGTGCAGTCAGGCCCATTTGTTTGGAAATGGGTTTACATGCATCTTCTTCCAAATGACTCTCCCTCCTCCCCTCCTTGGGCTTACAGCTCTCTCTCACACACACACACACACACACACACACACACACACACACAAACACACAAACACACACACTCTCAGCTAAATCAACTGCAGAGAGGGCATTTAGGTGATGTTATTCACTCTCTGTCGGCCATGTTGGAGGTATTAAGCACGGCATAATGGTTATAAATGGTTATGACTATGCTCCTACATGACAGACTTTAGCTCCTTCAGTAAGATTTTTGACATTGTTTTAATCTGATAGAATTTGTTATTCGAGCTATATAACCTGTGTTTGGTTTCAGACCCATGCATCGTTGCATTGGCTTGGAGTTGATTATTTTTAATGCTCTGGCTCTAGGATACGTTTGTGGTCCAGACATCAAGGCCCTGAAAACCTATTTTGTCAACCACCTTCTCAACTCAATCCTACGTAAACACACAATTATCTGCTGAACATGAAACACTTTTTATGTGTTATGTTTACACTTTTTACTTTTTACTTTTCACTTTTTTATTTAACAAGAGAGATTTCTGTCCTTGAGTTTTTTTTCAGTGTTCGCTGGTTCGAAGTGGGCTAGACTCTGTCTGGGACAATGTGATGTCCCATCATTCTGTGCACCAATATGGATGTAGCAGTGCTTGAATGAAAATCTGATGATTGTTGACTGGTTTGTTAGGGTTGACCAGAACACAGTTAATGACATAATCTGCTTAGAGGTAAATTCTTCACAATAATAACTTGCTTATTTTGAGATGATTGCTTGACGTAACAGAGATACAAAATTTTTCAGACCATGTTTTTAAGGTTATCTTTTAAAGAACTCCATGTTCTGACTCTAGCATTCATACCCCGGATTCTGCAACACAACTATACTAGAAGGTACCCTTTCTTAGACTTAAGACTACAAGAGATCAGGGGCAATAACAGCAAATGCACACATTCTGGATTAATTTTGAGTTTCTGAATTGGGTGTTAGTTTTTAACCCTGTCTGTTCCACTCTTGATTTAATTTTGGCTCATCTTTTTAAATCAAACCCATATTTGTAGTTGTATCCCAGTAATTTCTGTTATTTTTGTGTTTTTAGTTTCGAAAGTACAGCACTGTGCTAAAATATTATTTTATGGGTGAAATTAAAATGCTATTACTAAAATTGCTTTGGTTAATTAGCCTGGTTACAAAGCTATTAGGTGTTTGTTGCTTAGTGTCAACTTATCTCAACCTTCAGGAGATATTTTCTGAAAAATCTCCAACTTTCTTGATACTTTGTGAAATAATTACAATTCTTTGTTACTATATTAAGTGGTGGTGCAACTCCTTCTCGCTCACAGAAGTTGACAAGTCAAACATTTCTTCGTGACCTTTTCACTCAACTCTACAGTCTCGAGTGGAGACACCAGACGGGATTTCTGGATGTGCGACAACTGCAAAAGCCTCTACAGCAGTATGATTGGCCACACTTACAGGCACGCTCTCTCTTCCCTGCTTCACAGTGCTGCCCCTCGCCCCCTTTCTCCCCCCTCCTTTCTCCTCCCTCCTTCATCCAGGCCGGGCGTGAGCGTTGAAGCCAGCAGCCTCACAAATACGGCTTTGAGGGGATTGCATGCTGGCCGCCGACCCCTCTGAGCTCACATCCACCACACATTACTCACCAGCAGGCCTCGGTGCAGACTGTAAACCAGGCTAGGAAACCGTGCATGTCACAAGACTGGAAGGGGGGTGGGGGGGTTAGACTCTGCGCTCTTTCCTCTGTTTTTGTTTTAGAGCCGTTTTTGTCTGTTTTACTTTGAAGGGGAATCTTTGCGCTTGTGTAAATGATTGTTAGAAGAGAATTAAACCATGCAGCACAAAAAAGAGCCCAATAGAACTTTGTTATTCAACCATGTTGGGAAATTGCCTCAGCATGGACTGTCAAGTCAAATATGCCTCTCAGCTTTTGGCTTTTTGGTCGTGCACTGTCAGTTTGTCAGTGATGCAGACTGTGTTGTGAACATGTCGGTGTGTGCGCGCGCTTCTTCATTTGTTGCCAATTTTGGCAAGCATTTTCTTCAAACCCAGGATATTTGGTTCCAGAGTAGAATCACATTAAATCTGTCCTGAGGATTGGAGCACGTTACTCCGTCTTCATATCGTTTTTTTGTAATATATATTTCTCACACTGCCAGAGAAGTAGAGTCACATGTTGTCAATTTGGAACAAAACACATTTTTGTGACTTTTCAAAGCAACATATGGCAACGCACATGCTGGCGTTAATATATATTTCACCTCAAACAGTTTTTCTGGTTGTGTAGACGTCAACATTGTCAAAATAGGAGAAAAGACTGAAAGCTTGTATTATGTTCTCACAACCTCCAAGTCAAGGTCTTCCACAGGGAAGCCTCTCTTGTGTGACTGAACCTGAGATAATGCAGGGTGTCATGTAAAATGAAATTACACACAGCACGCTGTTCTCTCCTCTGCTGTACGCCTTGTTCTCAGACTGTAACTTTCGTATAAGAGGTGTGAAACAAAAGCTTAGCAAAGCATGGCCAACTCTCAGTGGTTTACACTTGTGGTTGTTGGTGTGTGTTTTTGAATTCTGTCCTCCCCGGTGTGCACGGCTGTGTTTGTCGTAGACATGTCGGATTAGCAGTCCACAAACACAAATCCTCCCAACAATGACTCAGACATGTCTTAATATCAACATCGCCAGTATCTGCCACAGCAACTCTGTTTAGCCTACATTTACCAAACCTGTGTGTTCTCCAGCAGCTAACACTCTGAATGACACTGTTACGTAACACTGCTCTGCTCTCCCAGTAATCCGACTCTATGTCCCCCACAGGAGTCTACGTCAGAGCTATGATCCATATTCTGCTGTTTATTTATCTTTTTCTTCCACTTACTCCAAACAAATGGAAAACACAGCAGGCCCCCGGTAAAGAGTCGCTACACAGACAAATGTTAAGACCAGCAAATCGGTAAAGAGAAATACGTCACACATCTACAACGTGAGACAGGGGCGTCGGAGGGGGACAAGCAGCTCAAAGTTGCAAAGATACTCCCGCACACTGTCAAACTCTCAAAAAAATAAATAATGTTAATAGTAATCAATGTTTCAATACAATACAATCTCCAGGGAAGTGGTATTCCATCCTGAGAAGCAATCTAATGTAGTAGGTGACTGTTATGCACCAATCAACAATCGCCACATGAAATCAGGCATGAATACGTAACATTGATTCACATATCCATTAATATAGATAGAGCTTATACTTCAATACAACCCCTCTATAGTACATAGATTATATATACTATATCATACCAGAGCAATCTGTAGTGGATGGATATTGACTTCTACATAATGAATACACACAAAAATTATACAGAGCATTCACATTCAGGCATATTTCCCAAACTTGCTTGTGCCTAATCCATTAATGGATCAATACAGGGAAAATATCACAATGAACAAAACAAGAGTCCTTAAACAAAACATTAAAGGGCCGCAAACGAGAAAACTTTCATCAGCCTGCTAGAGGCCAAAATACACATCTGTGAAAATGTCCCTTCCGGTCTCAAAAGTGACATCAACATCTTTCACTTTAGCAAAAGTTGTAACAGTAAAATCATTTTCACAAATCAAGGCCCTGCATTCAAAATGTTACTTTGATAAATGTAGAGAAGTATTATCTACAAATAATGAAGTAATAAAGTAAGTTTACTCATAAGGAATGGTCTCTTTCAGAGCAATATTATCATATATTGTATATTACTACTAGCCCGGGAATTCAGAGCCAAATCCTGAAAGACTGCGGGTCTGACATTGAGTAATTAAAGTCGCCCATCTTGAGGGGCGGCACCAAGCGTGCATTTGAAAATCTCACTGCATGCAATTGGATAACACTACGACCAATCACAACAACACGCGCCTATATCAGATACACCGATGTGATTGGTGCAGCTCGGCTACAAGGGCATAGTTAATAGTTAATGAGCATTACTCGATGCCGGAGTAACTTGCTGAGCAAAATAAAACTGTGCTCTTGTAAGAACTCTGGATTTCCAGGGTAATTTATCAAATCTCCTAAATGAAAACTTTTCATGAGCTAACAAACGCAGCCCTGTTCTCAGCTTTGTGACATAATCCAGCAGAGATTGAAATAAATGTTATTAGACTATTGTACTGAGCATGGTCATAGTGGTCAAGGTAGAGCTGAGTTAGGTTGCATGTATAGATGGATAGTTAGACAAAAAAAACGCTACATACTGCATGATAGCAACCGGTAAATTAGATTTCACGGAGCAACGTTCCTATCAAAGAACTCTTCATCACACACTGTCAAGTAAGAAGCACAGAGCCGACACTAGGACTACGTTTACACGTGGGCTGCTTTCCATAGACATTTAAACCTCTCCATTTTCAAAAATATCATTTTACAGCTGTCAGTTATCAGAAAAGTGTTTTGTTACACGTTGCCTTGAATATATGTCGTCAGGAGCGTACCAAACCTGTAGGTGGCAGTGTAACGAGAGGCTCAGGACCACGTTAGCCAATCAGAATCCCCAAAACAGCAACAACAGCAACCAATCACTTCCTCTCTCTTCTCTTCCTCACTTCCTCAGCTACCTAAACCTCCGTTTGTCTCATGCAGATTAAGATTTCAAAGATCTCCACTCTGGCCGGAGTTTTTAGAAAGACTCGTTCTGCGTTTTTTCCGTTTCTCGTACATGACAACCATGTATGTGTAAACGAAGCCTAACACAAAACCACACACAGGTGTTTGCAGTTGGCTTGATTAAGAATGAATCTGCTCTCTGAATGGAACAGTGATGGTGCTACATGTATATGCATCTATAATAATGTGTCACTTAATCTTCTGTATGCAAAATCTTAATCTGCAAAGTGACTATATCTGGCCA